>NW_027192831.1:300000-435000 GCF_949987515.2 Delphinus delphis
AAACGAGGTTCTTGTAAACAGAGCCGTTCCAAACTTTGGGGTGGCTGTGTCTTTTTGATTTTAATTTCCCTAAGCTATAGGACCATAAGTGGAAGTGCCCTAGGTTCTGTTGCTTTGTTTTTTAGATGTTTCAGGAAACACCATACACTTCTCCCGAGTGGTTGTTGGCAATTTACATCCCGCCCATCAGCATAACAAGGCTCCCAGTTCTCCATGGCCTGTCCTGCCTTTCTGGATTTTACACTTTTTTGAGATGGCCCTTTTGACCGGGGGGAATTGAGACTTCATTGTAGTGCAGATTTCCTTTGCAAGCTTGCTTGGTTGGCCAAAAAGGGCGTATGCGTTTTTTCCTGAATATATTCAGGAAAAAACGCATACGTCCTTTTTGGCCAAGTGCATCATTGTGGACGTTCTGCCTCTTTTCCTATGCTTTCAATGCAATTGCAGTCTACCTCCTGAAATCGGTTTCCTGCAATTCTGCCCCGCTTTCAAGTCCTCTTGGCAGCCATACTTCAGTCTATTTTTGGACGATAGCTGTCATTTATAACTCTGCAGGTTTGTGAATTACAGTGCCCCTGAGCTCCTTTCTTCAACTCGCTTTCTTGTGACCTGGCCGCAACACCGCAGGATGGCTTCAGGCCCTAATCTGGTTCCGGCCCGGCATGCTGAGCCTTTGGTTAATTCCTCTTCCTGGTGGGAAATGAGAGTTAAATTTGCCCGTCCAGACACCTCCAGCTAGCCTCTCATTGGTTCTCGCTATTCCTGTTCATCTTCCGCAGAAATTGCAAACTGGGCCAAACAGGAGGTTAAAGGGACTGACTCTCCAAGTGGGGAGAGTGTTAGTAAAGCGTCTGGAATGTTGCACCCGAGTACCAGGGGAGGAAAACTGAGACATATTTGAACACGTCTCCCGTTCACATGGTTGATCATACTCTGGGTTCCACATGCATGTTTTAGCTGAAGGAAGAATACCTTAAACCTGGAGAGTTGAGACCCGTGGAATGGGTACCATGCAATATGACTTCAAAGGGTCTTCATTTGCTCACCGAACCTCTCCAATCCTATCACTGCTGCGTTTATGCCCCTGTACACACGCTTGATTCTCTTTTGGAGACATAGCAATCCATAGGTTTCAAGATACTTAGTAGTCAGGTACATTCTTAGGCGTTTAATATGGGGTGTTGAGTCCATTTCGTTGAGCAAGGAGTAGCTCTTGTCTATTCCATATTTGGCTTAAGGAACTTTATCTGTGCTCTTTTCAATCTCTGGTTTTTTGCAGCACCCCAACTCACCTTTCCCCTTAAGCAAGAATAAGTTGTTTTTCTAAATTTGAGACCCTGTTCTGTTCTGTAATTCAGTTCCTGTGTAGCCAAGTTTACATTCCGTGTATTACTGATATCTTATGATGTTTCTTTTTCTGTGTGACTTATTTCAGTTAGAATCATCGTACCTGAATCTACTCATTATGCTGCTACGGGCCTGATGACATAGATTTCATTGCTGAGTGATACTGCATTGTACGTAAGTACCACAAGTCCTTTATCCATTTTTCACTTTCTGCGATGTTGAACTTGTACTGTAAACGAGGTTCTTGTAAACAGAGCCGTTCCAAACTTTGGGGTGGCTGTGTCTTTTTGATTTTAATTTCCCTAAGCTATAGGACCATAAGTGGAAGTGCCCTAGGTTCTGTTGCTTTGTTTTTTAGATGTTTCAGGAAACATCATACACTTCTCCCGAGTGTCTGTTGGCAATTTACATCCCGCCCATCAGCATAACAAGGCTCCCAGTTCTCAATGGCCTGTTGCCTTTCTGGATTTTACACTTTTTTCAGATGGCCCTTTTGACCGGGGGGAAGTGAGACTTCATTGTAGTGCAGATTTCCTTTGCAAGCTTGCTTGGTTGGCCAAAAAGGGCGTATGCGTTTTTTCCTGAATATATTCAAGAAAAAACGCATACGCCCTTTTTGGCCAAGTGCATCATTGTGGACGTTCTGCCTCTTTTCCTATGCTTTCAATGCAATTTCAGTCTGCCTCCTGAAATCGGTTTCCTGCAATTCTGCCCCGCTTTCAAGTCCTCTTGGCAGCCTTACTTCAGTATATTTTTGCACGATAGCTGTCATTTATAACTCTGCAGGTTTGTGAATTACAGTGCCCCTGAGCTCCTTTCTTCAACTCGCTTTCTTTTGAGCTGGCCGCAACACTGCAGGATGGCTTCAGGCCCTAATCTGGTTCCGGTACGGCACGCTGAGCCTTTGGTTATTTCCTCTTCCTGGTGGGAAATGAGAGTTAAATTTGCAAGTCCAGACACCTCCAGCTAGCCTCTCATTGGTTCTCGCTATTCCTGTTCATCTTCCGCAGAAATTGCAAACTGGGCCAAACAGGAGGTTAAAGGCGCTGACTCTCCAAGTGGGGAGAGTGTTAGTAAAGCGTCTGGAATGTTGCACCCGAGTACCAGGGGAGGAAAACTGAGACATATTTGAACACGTCTCCCATTCACATGGTTGATCATACTCTGGGTTCCACATGCATGTTTTAGCTGAAGGAAGAATACCTTAAACCTGGAGAGTTAAGACCCGTGTAATGGGTACCATGCAATATGACTTCAAAGGGTCTTCATTTGCTCACCGAACCTCTCCAATCCTATCACTGCTGCGTTTATGCCCCTGTACACATGCTTGATTCTCTTTCGGAGACATAGCAATCCATAGGTTTTAAGATACTTACTAGTCAGGTACATTCTTAGGCGTTTAATATGCGGTGTTGAGTCCATTTCGTTGAGCAAGGAGTAGCTCTTGTCTATTCCATATTTGACTTAAGGAACTTTATCTGTGCTCATTTTAATCTCTGATTTTATGCAGCACCCCAACTCACCTTTACCCTTAAGCAAGCATAAGTTGCTTTTCTAAATTTGAGACCCTGTTCTGTTCTGTAATTCAGTTCCTGTGTAGCCAAGTTTACATTCCGTGTATTACTGATATCTTATGATGTTTCTTTTTCTGTGTGACTTACTTCAGTTAGAATCATCATACCTGAATCCACTCATTGTGCTGCTAAGGGCCTGATGACACAGATTTCATTGCTGAGTGATATTGCTTTGTAAGTAAATACCACAACTTCTTTATCCATTTTTCAATTTCTGCGATGTTGAACTTGTACTGTAAACGAGGTTCTTGTAAACAGAGCCGTTCCAAACTTTGGGGTGGCTGTGTCTTTTTGATTTTAATTTCCCTAAGCTATAGGACCATAAGTGGAAGTTCCCTAGGTTCTGTTGCTTTGTTTTTTAGATGTTTCAGGAAACACCATACACTTCTCCCGAGTGTCTGTTGGCAATTTACATCCCGCCCATCAGCATAAAAAGGCTCCCAGTTCTCCATGGCCTGTCCTGCCTTTCTGGATTTTACACTTTTTTCAGATGGCCCTTTTGACCGGGGGGAAGTGAGACTTCATTGTAGTGCAGATTTCCTTTGTAAGCTTGCTTGGTTGGCCAAAAAGGGCGTATGCGTTTTTTCCTGAATATATTCAGGAAAAAACGCATACGCACATTTCGGCCAAGTGCATCATTGTGGACGTTCTGCCTCTTTTCCTATGCTTTCAATGCAATTCCAGTCTACCTCCTGAAATCGGTTTCCTGCAATTCTGCCCCGCTTTCAAGTCCTCTTGGCAGCCTTACTTCAGTCTATTTTTGGACGATAGCTGTCATTTATAACTCTGCAGGTTTGTGAATTACAGTGCCCCTGAGCTCCTTTCTTCAACTCGCTTTCTTGTGACCTGGCCGCAACACCGCAGGATGGCTTCAGGCCCTAATCTGGTTCCGGCACGGCACGCTGAGCCTTTGGTTATTTCCTCTTCCTGGTGGGAAATGAGAGTTAAATTTGCCCGTCCAGACACCTCCAGCTAGTCTCTCATTGGTTCTCGCTATTCCTGTTCATCTTCCGCAGAAATTGCAAACTGGGCCAAACAGGAGGTTAAAGGGACTGACTCTCCAAGTGGGGAGAGTGTTAGTAAAGCGTCTGGAATGTTGCACCCGAGTACCAGGGGAGGAAAACTGAGACATATTTGAACACGTCTCCCGATCATATGGTTGATCATACTCTGGGTTCCACATGCATGTTTTAGCTGAAGGAAGAATACCTTAAACCTGGAGAGTTGAGACCCGTGTAATGGGTACCATGCAATATGACTTCAAAGGGTCTTCATTTGCTCACCGAACCTCTCCAATCCTATCACTGCTGCGTTTATGCCCCTGTACACATGCTTGATTCTCTTTCGGAGACATAGCAATCCATAGGTTTTAAGATACTTACTAGTCAGGTACATTCTTAGGCGTTTAATATGCGGTGTTGAGTCCATTTCGTTGAGCAAGGAGTAGCTCTTGTCTATTCCATATTTGACTTAAGGAACTTTATCTGTGCTCATTTCAATCTCTGGTTTTATGCAGCACCCCAACTCACCTTTACCCTTAAGCAAGCATAAGTTGGTTTTCTAAATTTGAGAACCTGTTCTGTTTTGGAATTCAGTTCCTGTGTAGCCAAGTTTACATTCCGTGTATTAGTGATATCTTATGATGTTTCTTTTTCTGTGTGACTTATTTCAGTTAGAATCATCGTACCTGAATCTACTCATTATGCTGCTACGGGCCTGATGACATAGATTTCATTGCTGAGTGATACTGCATTGTACGTAAGTACCACAAGTTCTTTATCCATTTTTCACTTTCTGCGATGTTGAACTTGTACTGTAAACGAGGTTCTTGTAAACAGAGCCGTTCCAAACTTTGGGGTGGCTGTGTCTTTTTGATTTTAATTTCCCTAAGCTATAGGACCATAAGTGGAAGTGCCCTAGGCTCTGTTGCTTTGTTTTTTAGATGTTTCAGGAAACACCATACACTTCTCCGGAGTGGTTGTTGGCAATTTACATCCCGACCATCAGCATAACAAGGCTCCCAGTTCTCAATGGCCTGTTGCCTTTCTGGATTTTACACTTTTTTCAGATGGCCCTTTTGACCGGGGGGAAGTGAGACTTCATTGTAGTGCAGATTTCCTTTGCAAGCTTGCTTGGTTGGCCAAAAAGGGCGTATGCGTTTTTTCCTGAATATATTCAGGAAAAAACGCATACGCCCTTTTTGGCCAAGTGCATCATTGTGGACGTTCTGCCTCTTTTCCTATGCTTTCAATGCAATTCCAGTCTACCTCCTGAAATCGGTTTCCTGCAATTCTGCCCCGCTTTCAAGTCCTCTTGGCAGCCTTACTTCAGTCTATTTTTGGACGATAGCTGTCATTTATAACTCTGCAGGTTTGTGAATTACAGTGCCCCTGAGCTCCTTTCTTCAACTCGCTTTCTTGTGACCTGGCCGCAACACCGCAGGATGGCTTCAGGCCCTAATCTGGTTCCGGCCCGGCATGCTGAGCCTTTGGTTAATTCCTCTTCCTGGTGGGAAATGAGAGTTAAATTTGCCCGTCCAGACACCTCCAGCTAGCCTCTCATTGGTTCTCGCTATTCCTGTTCATCTTCCGCAGAAATTGCAAACTGGGCCAAACAGGAGGTTAAAGGGACTGACTCTCCAAGTGGGGAGAGTGTTAGTAAAGCGTCTGGAATGTTGCACCCGAGTACCAGGGGAGGAAAACTGAGACATATTTGAACACGTCTCCCGTTCACATGGTTGATCATACTTGGGTTCCACATGCATGTTTTTGCTGAAGGAAGAATACCTTAAACCTGGAGAGTTGAGACCCGTGTAATGGGTACCATGCAATATGACTTCAAAGGGTCTTCATTTGCTCACCGAACCTCTCCAATCCTATCACTGCTGCGTTTATGCCCCTGTACACATGCTTGTTTCTCTTTCGGAGACATAGCAATCCATAGGTTTTAAGATACTTACTAGTCAGGTACATTCTTAGGCGTTTAATATGCGGTGTTGAGTCCATTTCGTTGAGCAAGGAGTAGCTCTTGTCTATTCCATATTTGACTTAAGGAACTTTATCTGTGCTCATTTCAATCTCTGGTTTTATGCAGCACCCCAACTCACCTTTACCCTTAAGCAAGCATAAGTTGGTTTTCTAAATTTGAGAACCTGTTCTGTTTTGGAATTCAGTTCCTGTGTAGCCAAGTTTACATTCCGTGTATTAGTGATATCTTATGACGTTTCTTTTTCTGTGTGACTTATTTCAGTTAGAATCATCGTACCTGAATCTACTCATTATGCTGCTACGGGCCTGATGACATAGATTTCATTGCTGAGTGATACTGCATTGTACGTAAGTACCACAAGTTCTTTATCCATTTTTCACTTTCTGCGATGTTGAACTTGTACTGTAAACGAGGTTCTTGTAAACAGAGCCGTTCCAAACTTTGGGGTGGCTGTGTCTTTTTGATTTTAATTTCCCTAAGCTATAGGACCATAAGTGGCAGTGCCCTAGGCTCTGTTGCTTTGTTTTTTAGATGTTTCAGGAAACACCATACACTTCTCCTGAGTGTCTGTTGGCAATTTACATCCCGCCCATCAGCATAACAAGGCTCCCAGTTCTCAATGGCCTGTTGCCTTTCTGGATTTTACACTTTTTTCAGATGGCCCTTTTGACCGGGGGAAGTGAGACTTCATTGTAGTGCAGATTTCCTTTGCAAGCTTGCTTGGTTGGCCAAAAAGGGCGTATGCGTTTTTTCCTGAATATATTCAGGAAAAAACGCATACGCCCTTTTTGGCCAAGTGCATCATTGTGGACGTTCTGCCTCTTTTCCTATGCTTTCAATGCAATTCCAGTCTACCTCCTGAAATCGGTTTCCTGCAATTCTGCCCCGCTTTCAAGTCCTCTTGGCAGCCTTACTTCAGTCTATTTTTGGACGATAGCTGTCATTTATAACTCTGCAGGTTTGTGAATTACAGTGCCCCTGAGCTCCTTTCTTCAACTCGCTTTCTTGTGACCTGGCCGCAACACCACAGGATGGCTTCAGGCCCTAATCTGGTTCCGGCCCGGCATGCTGAGCCTTTGGTTAATTCCTCTTCCTGGTGGGAAATGAGAGTTAAATTTGCCCGTCCAGACACCTCCAGGTAGCCTCTCATTGGTTCTCGCTATTCCTGTTCATCTTCTGCAGAAATTGCAAACTGGGCCAAACAGGATGTTAAAGGGACTGACTCTCCAAGTGGGGAGAGTGTTAGTAAAGCGTCTGGAATGTTGCACCCGAGTACCAGGGGAGGAAAACTGAGACATATTTGAACATGTCTCCCATTCACATGGTTGATCATACTTGGGTTCCACATGCATGTTTTAGCTGAAGGAAGAATACCTTAAACCTGGAGAGTTAAGACCCGTGTAATGGGTACCATGCAATATGACTTCAAAGGGTCTTCATTTGCTCACCGAACCTCTCCAATCCTATCACTGCTGCGTTTATGCCCCTGTACACATGCTTGATTCTCTTTCGGTGACCTAGCAATCCATAGGTTTTAAGATACTTACTAGTCAGGTACATTCTTAGGCATTTAATATGGGGTGTTGAGTCCAATTTGTTGAGCAAGGAGTAGCTCTTGTCTATTCCATATTTGACTTAAGGAACTTTATCTGTGCTCATTTCAATCTCTGGTTTTATGCAGCACCCCAACTCACCTTTACCCTTAAGCAAGCATGAGTTGGTTTTCTAAATTTGAGACCCTGTTCTGTTCTGTAATTCAGTTCCTGTGTAGCCAAGTTTCCATTCCGTGTATTACTGATATCTTATGATGTTTCTTTTTCTGTGTGACTTATTTCAGTTAGAATCATCATACCTGAATCCACTCATTGTGATGCTAAGGGCCTGATGACATAGATTTCATTGCTGAGTGATATTGCTTTGTAAGTAAATACCACAACTTCTTTATCCATTTTTCACTTTCTGCGATGTTGAACTTGTACTGTAAACGAGGTTCTTGTAAACAGAGGCGTCCCAAACTTTGGGGTGGCTGTGTCTTTTTGATTTTAATTTCCCTAAGCTATAGGACCATAAGTGGCAGTGCTCTAGGCTCTGTTGCTTTGTTTTTTAGATGTTTCAGGAAACACCATACACTTCTCCCGAGTGTCTGTTGGCAATTTACATCCCGCCCATCAGCATAAAAAGGCTCCCAGTTCTCCATGGCCTGTCCTGCCTTTCTGGATTTTACACTTTTTTCAGATGGCCCTTTTGACCGGGGGGAAGTGAGACTTCATTGTAGTGCAGATTTCCTTTGCAAGCTTGCTTGGTTGGCCAAAAAGGGCGTATGCGTTTTTTCCTGAATATATTCAGGAAAAAACGCATACGCCGTTTTTGGCCAAGTGCATCATTGTGGACGTTCTGCCTCTTTTCCTATGCTTTCAATGCAATTCCAGTCTACCTCCTGAAATCGGTTTCCTGCAATTCTGCCCCGCTTTCAAGTCCTCTTGGCAGCCTTACTTCAGTCTATTTTTGGACAATAGCTGTCATTTATAACTCTGCAGGTTTGTGAATTACAGTGCCCCTGAGCTCCTTTCTTCAACTCGCTTTCTTTTGAGCTGGCCGCAACACCGCAGGATGGCTTCAGGCCCTAATCTGGTTCCGGTACGGCACGCTGAGCCTTTGGTTATTTCCTCTTCCTGGTGGGAAATGAGAGTTAAATTTGCCCGTCCAGACACCTCCAGCTAGCCTCTCATTGGTTCTCGCTATTCCTATTCATCTTCCGCAGAAATTGCAAACTGGGCCAAACAGGAGGTTAAAGGCGCTGACTCTCCAAGTGGGGAGAGTGTTAGTAAAGCGTCTGGAATGTTGCACCCGAGTACCAGGGGAGGAAAACTGAGACATATTTGAACACATCTCCCGATCACATGGTTGATCATACTCTAGGTTCCACATACATGTTATAGCTGAAGGAAGAATACCTTAAACCTGGGTAGTTGAAACCCGTGGAATGGGTACCATGCAATATGACTTCAAAGGGTCTTCATTTGCTCACCGAACCTCTCCAATCCTATCACTGCTGCGTTTATGCCCCTGTACACATGCTTGATTCTCTTTCGGAGACATAGCAATCCATAGGTTTTAAGATACTTACAAGTCAGGTACATTCTTAGGCGTTTAATATGCGGTGTTGAGTCCATTTCGTTGAGCAAGGAGTAGCTCTTGTCTATTCCATATTTGGCTTAAGGAACTTTATCTGTGCTCATTTCAATCTCTGGTTTTATGCAGCACCCCAACTCACCTTTACCCTTAAGCAAGCATAAGTTGTTTTTCTAAATTTGAGGCCCTGTTCTGTTCTGTAATTCAGTTCCTGTGTAGCCAGTTTCCATTCCGTGTATTACTGATATCTTATGATGTTTCTTTTTCTGTGTGACTTATTTCAGTTAGAATCATCATACCTGAATCCACTCATTGTGCTGCTAAGGGCCTGATGACATAGATTTCATTGCTGAGTGATATTGCTTTGTAAGTCAATACCACAACTTCTTTATCCATTTTTCACTTTCTGCGATGTTGAACTTGTACTGTAAACGATGTTCTTGTAAACAGAGCCGTTCCAAACTTTGGGGTGGCTGTGTCTTTTTGATTTTAATTTCCCTAAGCTATAGGACCATAAGTGGAAGTGCCCTAGGCTCTGTTGCTTTGTTTTTTAGATGTTTCAGGAAACACCATACACTTCTCCCAAGTGTCTGTTGGCAATTTACATCCCGCCCATCAGCATAACAAGGCTCCCAGTTCTCCATGGCCTGTCCTGCCTTTCTGGATTTTACACTTTTTTCAGATGGCCCTTTTGACCGGGGGGAAGTGAGACTTCATTGTAGTGCAGATTTCCTTTGCAAGCTTGCTTGGTTGGCCAAAAAGGGCGTATGCGTTTTTTCCTGAATATATTCAGGAAAAAACGCATACGCCGTTTTTGGCCAAGTGCATCATTGTGGACGTTCTGCCTCTTTTCCTATGCTTTCAATGCAATTCCAGTCTACCTCCTGAAATCGGTTTCCTGCAATTCTGCCCCGCTTTCAAGTCCTCTTGGCAGCCTTACTTCAGTCTATTTTTGGACGATAGCTGTCATTTATAACTCTGCAGGTTTGTGAATTACAGTGCCCCTGAGCTCCTTTCTTCAACTAGCTTTCTTGTCACCTGGCCGCAACACCGCAGGATGGCTTCAGGCCCTAATCTGGTTCCGGCCCGGCATGCTGAGCCTTTGGTTAATTCCTCTTCCTGGTGGGAAATGAGAGTTAAATTTGCCCGTCCAGACACCTCCAGCTAGCCTCTCATTGGTTCTCGCTATTCCTGTTCATCTTCCGCAGAAATTGCAAACTGGGCCAAACAGGAGGTTAAAGGGACTGACTCTCCAAGTGGGGAGAGTGTTAGTAAAGCGTCTGGAATGTTGCACCCGAGTACCAGGGGAGGAAAACTGAGACATATTTGAACACGTCTCCCGATCACATGGTTGATCATACTCTAGGTTCCACATGCATGTTTTAGCTGAAGGAAGAATACCTTAAACCTGGGTAGTTGAAACCCGTGGAATGGGTACCATGCAATATGACTTCAAAGGGTCTTCATTTGCTCACCGCACCTCTCCAATCCTATCACTGCTGCATTTATGCCCCTGTACACATGCTTGATTCTCTTTCGGAGACATAGCAATCCATAGGTTTTAAGATACTTACTAGTCAGGTACATTCTTAGGCGTTTAATATGGGGTGTTGAGTCCATTTCGTTGAGCAAGGAGTAGCTCTTGTCTATTCCATATTTGGCTTAAGGAACTTTATCTGTGCTCATTTCAATCTCTGGTTTTATGCAGCACCCCAACTCACCTTTACCCTTAAGCAAGAATAAGTTGGTTTTCTAAATTTGAGACCCTGTTCTGTTCTGTAATTCAGTTCCTGTGTAGCCAAGTTTACATTCCGTGTATTACTGATATCTTATGATGTTTCTTTTTCTGTGTGACTTATTTCAGTTAGAATCATCATACCTGAATCCACTCATTGTGCTGCTAAGGGCCTGATGACACAGATTTCATTGCTGAGTGATATTGCTTTGTAAGTAAATACCACAACTTCTTTATCCATTTTTCACTTTCTGCGATGTTGAACTTGTACTGTAAACGAGGTTCTTGTAAACAGAGCCGTTCCAAACTTTGGGGTGGCTGTGTCTTTTTGATTTTAATTTCCCTAAGCTATAGGACCATAAGTGGAAGTGCCCTAGGTTCTGTTGCTTTGTTTTTAGATGTTTCAGGAAACACCATACACTTCTCCCGAGTGGTTGTTGGCAATTTACATCCCGCCCATCAGCATAACAAGGCTGCCAGTTCTCCATGGCCTGTCCTGCCTTTCTGGATTTTACACTTTTTTCAGATGGCCCTTTTGACCGGGGGGAAGTGAGACTTCATTGTAGTGCAGATTTCCTTTGCAAGCTTGCTTGGTTGGCCAAAAAGGGCGTATGCGTTTTTTCCTGAATATATTCAGGAAAAAACGCATACGCCCTTTTTGGCCAAGTGCATCATTGTGGACGTTCTGCCTCTTTTCCTATGCTTTCAATGCAATTCCAGTCTACCTCCTGAAATCGGTTTCCTGCAATTCTGCCCCGCTTTCAAGTCCTCTTGGCAGCCTTACTTCAGTCTATTTTTGGACGATAGCTGTCATTTATAACTCTGCAGGTTTGTGAATTACAGTGCCCCTGAGCTCCTTTCTTCAACTCGCTTTCTTGTGACCTGGCCGCAACACCGCAGGATGGCTTCAGGCCCTAATCTGGTTCCGGTACGGCACACTGAGCCTTTGGTTAATTCCTCTTCCTGGTGGGAAATGAGAGTTAAATTTGCCCGTCCAGACACCTCCAGCTAGCCTCTCATTGGTTCTCGCTATTCCTGTTCATCTTCCGCAGAAATTGCAAACTGGGCCAAACAGGAGGTTAAAGGCGCTGACTCTCCAAGTGGGGAGAGTGTTAGTAAAGCGTCTGGAATGTTGCACCCGAGTACCAGGGGAGGAAAACTGAGACATATTTGAACACGTCTCCCGTTCACATGGTTGATCATACTTGGGTTCCACATGCATGTTTTAGCTGAAGGAAGAATACATTAAACCTGGAGAGTTGAGACTCGTGTAATGGGTACCATGCAATATGACTTCAAAGGGTCTTCATTTGCTCACCGAACCTCTCCAATCCTATCACTGCTGCGTTTATGCCCCTGTACACATGCTTGATTCTCTTTTGGAGACATAGCAATCCATACGTTTTACGATACTTACTAGTCAGGTACATTCTTAGGCGTTTAATATGCGGTGTTGAGTCCATTTCATTGAGCAAGGAGTAGCTCTTGTCTATTCCATATTTGACTTAAGGAACTTTATCTGTGCTCATTTCAATCTCTGGTTTTATGCAGCACCCCAACTCACCTTTACCCTTAAGCAAGCATAAGTTGGTTTTCTAAATTTGAGACCCTGTTCTGTTCTGTAATTCAGTTCCTGTGTAGCCAAGTTTACATTCCGTGTATTACTGATATCTTATGATGTTTCTTTTTCTGTGTGACTTATTTCAGTTAGAATCATCATACCTGAATCCACTCATTGTGATGCTAAGGGCCTGATGACATAGATTTCATTGCTGAGTGATATTGCTTTGTAAGTAAATACCACAACTTCTTTATCCATTTTTCACTTTCTGCGATGTTGAACTTGTACTGTAAACGAGGTTCTTGTAAACAGAGGCGTCCCAAACTTTGAGGTGGCTGTGTCTTTTTGATTTTAATTTCCCTAAGCTATAGGACCATAAGTGGCAGTGCCCTAGGCTCTGTTGCTTTGTTTTTTAGATGTTTCAGGAAACACCATACACTTCTCCGGAGTGTCTGTTGGCAATTTACATCCCGCCCATCAGCATAACAAGTCTCCCAGTTCTCCATGGCTTGTTGCCTTTCTGGATTTTACACTTTTTTCAGATGGCCCTTTTGACCGGGGGGAAGTGAGACTTCATTGTAGTGCAGATTTCCTTTGCAAGCTTGCTTGGTTGGCCAAAAAGGGCGTATGCGTTTTTTCCTGAATATATTCAGGAAAAAACGCATACGCCCTTTTTGGCCAAGTGCATCATTGTGGACGTTCTGCCTCTTTTCCTATGCTTTCAATGCAATTCCTGTCTACCTCCTGAAATCGGTTTCCTGCAATTCTGCCCCGCTTTCAAGTCCTCTTGGCAGCCTTACTTCAGTCTATTTTTGGACGATAGCTGTCATTTATAACTCTGCAGGTTTGTGAATTACAGTGCCCCTGAGCTCCTTTCTTCAACTCGCTTTCTTGTCACCTGGCCACAACACCGCAGGATGGCTTCAGGCCCTAATCTGGTTCCGGCCCGGCATGCTGAGCCTTTGGTTAATTCCTCTTCCTGGTGGGAAATGAGAGTTAAATTTGCCCATCCAGACACCTCCAGCTAGCCTCTCATTGGTTTTCGCTATTCCTGTTCATCTTCCGCAGAAATTGCAAACTGGGCCAAACAGGAGGTTAAAGGGACTGACTCTCCAAGTGGGGAGAGTGTTAGTAAAGCGTCTGGAATGTTGCACCCGAGTACCAGGGGAGGAAAACTGAGACATATTTGAACACGTCTCCCGATCACATGGTTGGTCATACTCTAGGTTCCACATGCATGTTTTAGCTGAAGGAAGAATACCTTAAACCTGGGTAGTTGAAACCCGTGGAATGGGTACCATGCAATATGACTTCAAAGGGTCTTCATTTGCTCACCGCACCTCTCCAATCCTATCACTGCTGCGTTTATGCCCCTGTACACATGCTTGATTCTCTTTCGGAGACATAGCAATCCATAGGTTTTACGATACTTACTAGTCAGGTACATTCTTAGGCGTTTAATATGCGGTGTTGAGTCCATTTCATTGAGCAAGGAGTAGCTCTTGTCTATTCCATATTTGACTTAAGGAACTTTATCTGTGCTCATTTCAATCTCTGGTTTTATGCAGCACCCCAACTCACCTTTACCCTTAAGCAAGCATAAGTTGGTTTTCTAAATTTGAGACCCTGTTCTGTTCTGTAATTCAGTTCCTGTGTAGCCAAGTTTACATTCCGTGTATTACTGATATCTTATGATGTTTCTTTTTCTGTGTGACTTATTTCAGTTAGAATCATCATACCTGAATCCACTCATTGTGATGCTAAGGGCCTGATGACATAGATTTCATTGCTGAGTGATATTGCTTTGTAAGTAAATACCACAACTTCTTTATCCATTTTTCACTTTCTGCGATGTTGAACTTGTACTGTAAACGAGGTTCTTGTAAACAGAGGCGTCCCAAACTTTGAGGTGGCTGTGTCTTTTTGATTTTAATTTCCCTAAGCTATAGGACCATAAGTGGCAGTGCCCTAGGCTCTGTTGCTTTGTTTTTTAGATGTTTCAGGAAACACCATACACTTCTCCGGAGTGTCTGTTGGCAATTTACATCCCGCCCATCAGCATAACAAGTCTCCCAGTTCTCCATGGCTTGTTGCCTTTCTGGATTTTACACTTTTTTCAGATGGCCCTTTTGACCGGGGGGAAGTGAGACTTCATTGTAGTGCAGATTTCCTTTGCAAGCTTGCTTGGTTGGCCAAAAAGGGCGTATGCGTTTTTTCCTGAATATATTCAGGAAAAAACGCATACGCCCTTTTTGGCCAAGTGCATCATTGTGGACGTTCTGCCTCTTTTCCTATGCTTTCAATGCAATTCCAGTCTACCTCCTGAAATCGGTTTCCTGCAATTCTGCCCCGCTTTCAAGTCCTCTTGGCAGCCTTACTTCAGTATATTTTTGGACGATAGCTGTCATTTATAACTCTGCAGGTTTGTGAATTACAGTGCCCCTGAGCTCCTTTCTTCAACTCGCTTTCTTGTCACCTGGCCGCAACACCGCAGGATGGCTTCAGGCCCTAATCTGGTTCCGGCCTGGCATGCTGAGCCTTTGGTTAATTCCTCTTCCTGGTGGGAAATGAGAGTTAAATTTGCCCGTCCAGACACCTCCAGCTAGCCTCTCATTGGTTCTCGCTATTCCTGTTCATCTTCCGCAGAAATTGCAAACTGGGCCAAACAGGAGGTTAAAGGGACTGACTCTCCAAGTGGGGAGAGTGTTAGTAAAGCGTCTGGAATGTTGCACCCGAGTACCAGGGGAGGAAAACTGAGACATATTTGAACACGTCTCCCGATCACATGGTTGATCATACTCTAGGTTCCACATGCATGTTTTAGCTGAAGGAAGAATACCTTAAACCTGGGTAGTTGAAACCCGTGGAATGGGTACCATGCAATATGACTTCAAAGGGTCTTCATTTGCTCACCGAACCTCTCCAATCCTATCACTGCTGCATTTATGCCCCTGTACACATGCTTGATTCTCTTTCGGAGACATAGCAATCCATAGGTTTTAAGATACTTACTAGTCAGGTACATTCTTAGGCGTTTAATATGGGGTGTTGAGTCCATTTCGTTGAGCAAGGAGTAGCTCTTGTCTATTCCATATTTGGCTTAAGGAACTTTATCTGTGCTCATTTCAATCTCTGGTTTTATGCAGCACCCCAACTCACCTTTACCCTTAAGCAAGCATAAGTTGGTTTTCTAAATTTGAGACCCTGTTCTGTTCTGTAATTCAGTTCCTGTGTAGGCAAGTTTACATTCCGTGTATTAGTGATATCTTATGATGTTTCTTTTTCTGTGTGACTTATTTCAGTTAGAATCATCATACCTGAATCCACTCATTGTGCTGCTAAGGGCCTGATGACACAGATTTCATTGCTGAGTGATATTGCTTTGTAAGTAAATACCACAACTTCTTTATCCATTTTTCACTTTCTGCGATGTTGAACTTGTACTGTAAACGAGGTTCTTGTAAACAGAGCCGTTCCAAACTTTGGGGTGGCTGTGTCTTTTTGATTTTAATTTCCCTAAGCTATAGGACCATAAGTGGAAGTGCCCTAGGCTCTGTTGCTTTGTTTTTTAGATGTTTCAGGAAACACCATACACCTCTCCCAAGTGTCTGTTGGCAATTTACATCCCGCCCATCAGCATAACAAGGCTGCCAGTTCTCAATGGCCTGTTGCCTTTCTGGATTTTACACTTTTTTCAGATGGCCCTTTTGGCCGGGGGGAAGTGAGACTTCATTGTAGTGCAGATTTCCTTTGCAAGCTTGCTTGGTTGGCCAAAAAGGGCGTATGCGTTTTTTCCTGAATATATTCAGGAAAAAACGCATACGCCCTTTTTGGCCAAGTGCATCATTGTGGACGTTCTGCCTCTTTTCCTATGCTTTCAATGCAATTCCAGTCTACCTCCTGAAATCGGTTTCCTGCAATTCTGCCCCGCTTTCAAGTCCTCTTGGCAGCCTTACTTCAGTCTATTTTTGGACGATAGCTGTCATTTATAACTCTGCAGGTTTGTGAATTACAGTGCCCCTGAGCTCCTTTCTTCAACTCGCTTTCTTGTGACCTGGCCGCAACACCGCAGGATGGCTTCAGGCCCTAATCTGTTTCCGGCCCGGCATGCTGAGCCTTTGGTTAATTCCTCTTCCTGGTGGGAAATGAGAGTTAAATTTGCCCGTCCAGACACCTCCAACTAGCCTCTCATTGGTTCTCGCTCTTCCTGTTCCTCTTCCGCAGAAATTGCAAACTGGGCCAAACAGGAGGTTGAAGGCGCTGACTCTCCAAGTGGGGAGAGTGTTAGTAAAGCGTCTGGAATGTTGCACCCGAGTACCAGGGGAGGAAAACTGAGACATATTTGAACACGTCTCCCGTTCACATGGTTGATCATACTTTGGTTCCACATGCATGTTTTAGCTGAAGGTAGAATACCTTAAACCTGGAGAGTTAAGACCCGTGTAATGGGTACCATGCAATATGACTTCAAAGGGTCTTCATTTGCTCACCGAACCTCTCCAATCCTATCACTGCTGCGTTTATGCCCCTGTACACATGCTTGATTCTCTTTCGGAGACATAGCAATCCATAGGTTTTAAGATACTTACTAGTCAGGTACATTCTTAGGCGTTTAATATGCGGTGTTGAGTCCATTTCGTTGAGCAAGGAGTAGCTCTTGTCTATTCCATATTTGACTTAAGGAACTTTATCTGTGCTCATTTCAATCTCTGGTTTTATGCAGCACCCCAACTCACCTTTACCCTTAAGCAAGCATAAGTTGGTTTTCTAAATTTGAGACCCTGTTCTGTTCTGTAATTCATTTCCTGTGTAGTCAAGTTTACATTCCATGTATTACTGATATCTTATGATGTTTCTTTTTCTGTGTGACTTATTTCAGTTAGAATCATCATACCTGAATCCACTCATTGTGCTGCTAAGGGCGTGATGACACAGATTTCATTGCTGAGTGATATTGCTTTGTAAGTAAATACCACAACTTCTTTATCCATTTTTCACTTTCTGCGATGTTGAACTTGTACTGTAAACGAGGTTCTTGTAAACAGAGCCGTTCCAAACTTTGGGGTGGCTGTGTCTTTTTGATTTTAATTTCCCTAAGCTATAGGACCATAAGTGGAAGTGCCCTAGGTTCTGTTGCTTTGTTTTTTAGATGTTTCAGGAAACACCATACACTTCTCCCGAGTGGTTGTTGGCAATTTACATCCCGCCCATCAGCATAACAAGCTTCCCAGTTCTCCATGGCCTGTCCTGCCTTTCTGGATTTTACACTTTTTTCAGATGGCCCTTTTGACCGGGGGGAAGTGAGACTTCATTGTAGTGCAGATTTCCTTTGCAAGCTTGCTTGGTTGGCCAAAAAGGGCGTATGCGTTTTTTCCTGAATATATTCAGGAAAAAACGCATACGCCCTTTTTGGCCAAGTGCATCATTGTGGACGTTCTGCCTCTTTTCCTATGCTTTCAATGCAATTCCAGTCTACCTCCTGAAATCGGTTTCCTGCAATTCTGCCCCGCTTTCAAGTCCTCTTGGCAGCCTTACTTCAGTCTATTTTTGGACGATAGCTGTCATTTATAACTCTGCAGGTTTGTGAATTACAGTGCCCCTGAGCTCCTTTGTTCAACTCGCTTTCTTTTGAGCTGGCCGCAACACCGCAGGATGGCTTCAGGCCCTAATCTGGTTCCGGCCCGGCACGCTGAGCCTTTGGTTATTTCCTCTTCCTGGTGGGAAATGAGAGTTAAATTTGCCCGTCCAGACACCTCCAGCTAGCCTCTCATTGGTTCTCGCTATTCCTGTTCATCTTCCGCAGAAATTGCAAACTGGGCCAAACAGGAGGTTAAAGGGACTGACTCTCCAAGTCGGGAGAGTGTTAGTAAAGCGTCTGGAATGTTGCACCCGAGTACCAGGGGAGGAAAACTGAGACATATTTGAACACGTCTCCCGTTCACATGGTTGATCATACTTGGGTTCCACATGCATGTTTTAGCTGAAGGAAGAATACCTTAAACCTGGAGAGTTGAGACCCGTGGAATGGGTACCATGCAATATGACTTCAAAGGGTCTTCATTTGCTCACCGAACCTCTCCAATCCTATCACTGCTGCGTTTATGCCCCTGTACACATGCTTGATTCTCTTTTGGAGACATAGCAATCCATAGGTTTTACGATACTTACTAGTCAGGTACATTCTTAGGCGTTTAATATGCGGTGTTGAGTCCATTTCGTTGAGCAAGGAGTAGCTCTTGTCTATTCCATATTTGGCTTAAGGAACTTTATCTGTGCTCATTTCAGTCTCTGGTTTTATGCAGCACCCCAACTCACCTTTACCGTTAAGCAAGCATAAGTTGGTTTTCTAAATTTGAGACCCTGTTCTGTTCTGTAATTCAGTTCCTGTGTAGGCAAGTTTACATTCCGTGTATTAGTGATATCTTATGATGATTCTTTTTCTGTGTGACTTATTTCAGTTAGAATCATCATACCTGAATCCACTCATTGTGCTGCTAAGGGCCTGATGACACAGATTTCATTGCTGAGTGATATTGCTTTGTAAGTAAATACCACAACTTCTTTATCCATTTTTCACTTTCTGCGATGTTGAACTTGTACTGTAAACGAGGTTCTTGTAAACAGAGCCGTTCCAAACTTTGGGGTGGCTGTGTCTTTTTGATTTTAATTTCCCTAAGCTATAGGACCATAAGTGGAAGTGCCCTAGGCTCTGTTGCTTTGTTTTTTAGATGTTTCAGGAAACACCATACACCTCTCCCAAGTGTCTGTTGGCAATTTACATCCCGCCCATCAGCATAACAAGGCTCCCAGTTCTCCATGGCCTGTCCTGCCTTTCTGGATTTTACACTTTTTTCAGATGGCCCTTTTGACCGGGGGGAAGTGAGACTTCATTGTAGTGCAGATTTCCTTTGCAAGCTTGCTTGGTTGGCCAAAAAGGGCGTATGCGTTTTTTCCTGAATATATTCAGGAAAAAACGCATACGCCCTTTTTGGCCAAGTGCATCATTGTGGACGTTCTGCCTCTTTTCCTATGCTTTCAATGCAATTCCAGTCTACCTCCTGAAATCGGTTTCCTGCAATTCTGCCCCGCTTTCAAGTCCTCTTGGCAGCCTTACTTCAGTCTATTTTTGGACGATAGCTGTCATTTATAACTCTGCAGGTTTGTGAATTACAGTGCCCCTGAGCTCCTTTCTTCAACTCGCTTTCTTGTGACCTGGCCGCAACACCGCAGGATGGCTTCAGGCCCTAATCTGGTTCTGGCCCGGCATGCTGAGCCTTTGGTTAATTCCTCTTCCTGGTGGGAAATGAGAGTTAAATTTGCCCATCCAGACACCTCCAGCTAGCCTCTCATTGGTTTTCGCTATTCCTGTTCATCTTCCGCAGAAATTGCAAACTGGGCCAAACAGGAGGTTAAAGGGACTGACTCTCCAAGTGGGGAGAGTGTTAGTAAAGCGTCTGGAATGTTGCACCCGAGTACCAGGGGAGGAAAACTGAGACATATTTGAACACGTCTCCCGATCACATGGTTGATCATACTCTAGGTTCCACATGCATGTTTTAGCTGAAGGAAGAATACCTTAAACCTGGGTAGTTGAAACCCGTGGAATGGGTACCATGCAATATGACTTCAAAGGGTCTTCATTTGCTCACCGCACCTCTCCAATCCTATCACTGCTGCGTTTATGCCCCTGTGCACATGCTTGATTCTCTTTCGGAGACATAGCAATCCATAGGTTTTACGATACTTACTAGTCAGGTACATTCTTAGGCGTTTAATATGCGGTGTTGAGTCCATTTCATTGAGCAAGGAGTAGCTCTTGTCTATTCCATATTTGACTTAAGGAACTTTATCTGTGCTCATTTCAATCTCTGGTTTTATGCAGCACCCCAACTCACCTTTACCCTTAAGCAAGCATAAGTTGGTTTTCTAAATTTGAGACCCTGTTCTGTTCTGTAATTCAGTTCCTGTGTAGCCAAGTTTACATTCCGTGTATTACTGATATCTTATGATGTTTCTTTTTCTGTGTGACTTATTTCAGTTAGAATCATCATACCTGAATCCACTCATTGTGATGCTAAGGGCCTGATGACATAGATTTCATTGCTGAGTGATATTGCTTTGTAAGTAAATACCACAACTTCTTTATCCATTTTTCACTTTCTGCGATGTTGAACTTGTACTGTAAACGAGGTTCTTGTAAACAGAGGCGTCCCAAACTTTGGGGTGGCTGTGTCTTTTTGATTTTAATTTCCCTAAGCTATAGGACCATAAGTGGCAGTGCCCTAGGCTCTGTTGCTTTGTTTTTTAGATGTTTCAGGAAACACCATACACTTCTCCGGAGTGTCTGTTGGCAATTTACATCCCGCCCATCAGCATAACAAGGCTCCCAGTTCTCCATGGCCTGTTGCCTTTCTGGATTTTACACTTTTTTCAGATGGCCCTTTTGACCGGGGGGAAGTGAGACTTCATTGTAGTGCAGATTTCCTTTGCAAGCTTGCTTGGTTGGCCAAAAAGAGCGTATGCGTTTTTTCCTGAATATATTCAGGAAAAAACGCATACGCCCTTTTTGGCCAAGTGCATCATTGTGGACGTTCTGCCTCTTTTCCTATGCTTTCAATGCAATTCCAGTCTACCTCCTGAAATCGGTTTCCTGCAATTCTGCCCCGCTTTCAAGTCCTCTTGGCAGCCTTACTTCAGTCTATTTTTGGACGATAGCTGTCATTTATAACTCTGCAGGTTTGTGAATTACAGTGCCCCTGAGCTCCTTTCTTCAACTCGCTTTCTTGTGACCTGGCCGCAACACCGCAGGATGGCTTCAGGCCCTAATCTGGTTCTGGCCCGACATGCTGAGCCTTTGGTTAATTCCTCTTCCTGGTGGGAAATGAGAGTTAAATTTGCCCGTCCAGACACCTCCAGCTAGCCTCTCATTGGTTCTCGCTATTCCTGTTCATCTTCCGCAGAAATTGCAAACTGGGCCAAACAGGAGGTTAAAGGGACTGACTCTCCAAGTGGGGAGAGTGTTAGTAAAGCGTCTGGAATGTTGCACCCGAGTACCAGGGGAGGAAAACTGAGACATATTTGAACACGTCTCCCGATCACATGGTTGATCATACTCTAGGTTCCACATGCATGTTTTAGCTGAAGGAAGAATACCTTAAACCTGGGTAGTTGAAACCCGTGGAATGGGTACCATGCAATATGACTTCAAAGGGTCTTCATTTGCTCACCGCACCTCTCCAATCTTATCACTGCTGCATTTGTGCCCCTGTACACATGCTTGATTCTCTTTCGGAGACATAGCAATCCATAGGTTTTAAGATACTTACTAGTCAGGTACATTCTTAGGCGTTTAATATGGGGTGTTGAGTCCATTTCGTTGAGCAAGGAGTAGCTCTTGTCTATTTCATATTTGGCTTAAGGAACTTTATCTGTGCTCATTTCAATCTCTGGTTTTATGCAGCACCCCAACTCACCTTTACCCTTAAGCAAGAATAAGTTGGTTTTCTAAATTTGAGACCCTGTTCTGTTCTGTAATTCAGTTCCTGTGTAGCCAAGTTTACATTCCGTGTATTACTGATATCTTATGATGTTTCTTTTTCTGTGTGACTTATTTCAGTTAGAATCATCATACCTGAATCCACTCATTGTGCTGCTAAGGGCCTGATGACACAGATTTCATTGCTGAGTGATATTGCTTTGTAAGTAAATACCACAACTTCTTTATCCATTTTTCACTTTCTGCGATGTTGAACTTGTACTGTAAACGAGGTTCTTGTAAACAGAGCCGTTCCAAACTTTGGGGTGGCTGTGTCTTTTTGATTTTAATTTCCCTAAGCTATAGGACCATAAGAGGAAGTGCCCTAGGTTCTGTTGCTTTGTTTTTTAGATGTTTCAGGAAACACCATACACTTCTCCCGAGTGTCTGTTGGCAATTTACATCCCGCCCATCAGCATAACAAGGCTGCCAGTTCTCCATGGCCTGTCCTGTCTTTCTGGATTTTACACTTTTTTCAGATGGCCCTTTTGACCGGGGGGAAGTGAGACTTCATTGTAGTGCAGATTTCCTTTGCAAGCTTGCTTGGTTGGCCAAAAAGGGCGTATGCGTTTTTTCCTGAATATATTCAGGAAAAAACGCATACGCCCTTTTTGGCCAAGTGCATCATTGTGGACGTTCTGCCTCTTTTCCTATGCTTTCAATGCAATTCCAGTCTACCTCCTGAAATCGGTTTCCTGCAATTCTGCCCCGCTTTCAAGTCCTCTTGGCAGCCTTACTTCAGTCTATTTTTGGACGATAGCTGTCATTTATAACTCTGCAGGTTTGTGAATTACAGTGCCCCTGAGCTCCTTTCTTCAACTCGCTTTCTTTTGAGCTGGCCGCAACACCGCAGGATGGCTTCAGGCCCTAATCTGGTTCCGGTACGGCACACTGAGCCTTTGGTTATTTCCTCTTCCTGGTGGGAAATGAGAGTTAAATTTGCCCGTCCAGACACCTCCAGCTAGCCTCTCATTGGTTCTCGCTATTCCTGTTCATCTTCCGCAGAAATTGCAAACTGGGCCAAACAGGAGGTTAAAGGCGCTGACTCTCCAAGTGGGGAGAGTGTTAGTAAAGCGTCTGGAATGTTGCACCCGAGTACCAGGGGAGGAAAACTGAGACATATTTGAACACGTCTCCCGTTCACATGGTTGATCATACTTAGGTTCCACATGCATGTTTTAGCTGAAGGAAGAATACCTTAAACCTGGAGAGTTGAGACTCGTGTAATGGGTACCATGCAATATGACTTCAAAGGGTCTTCATTTGCTCACCGAACCTCTCCAATCCTATCACTGCTGCGTTTATGCCCCTGTACACATGCTTGATTCTCTTTTGGAGACATAGCAATCCATAGGTTTTACGATACTTACTAGTCAGGTACATTCTTAGGCGTTTAATATGCGGTGTTGAGTCCATTTCGTTGAGCAAGGAGTAGCTCTTGTCTATTCCATATTTGACTTAAGAAACTTTATCTGTGCTCATTTCAATCTCTGGTTTTATGCAGCACCCCAACTCACCTTTACCCTTAAGCAAGCATAAGTTGGTTTTCTAAATTTGAGACCCTGTTCTGTTCTGTAATTCAGTTCCTGTGTAACCAAGTTTACATTCCGTGTATTACTGATATCTTATGATGTTTCTTTTTCTGTGTGACTTATTTCAGTTAGAATCATCATACCTGAATCCACTCATTGTGCTGCTAAGGGCCTGATGACATAGATTTCATTGCTGAGTGATATTGCTTTGTAAGTAAATACCACAACTTCTTTATCCATTTTTCACTTTCTGCAATGTTGAACTTGTACTGTAAACGAGGTTCTTGTAAACAGAGGCGTCCCAAACTTTGGGGTGGCTGTGTCTTTTTGATTTTAATTTCCCTAAGCTATAGGACCATAAGTGGCAGTGCCCTAGGCTCTGTTGCTTTGTTTTTTAGATGTTTCAGGAAACACCATACACTTCTCCCGAGTGTCTGTTGGCAATTTACATCCCGCCCATCAGCATAACAAGGCTCCCAGTTCTCCATGGCCTGTCCTGCCTTTCTGGATTTTACACTTTTTTCAGATGGCCCTTTTGACCGGGGGGAAGTGAGACTTCATTTTAGTGCAGATTTCCTTTGCAAGCTTGCTTGGTTGGCCAAAAAGGGCGTATGCGTTTTTTCCTGAATATATTCAGGAAAAAACGCATACGCCCTTTTTGGCCAAGTGCATCATTGTGGACGTTCTGCCTCTTTTCCTATGCTTTCAATGCAATTCCAGTCTACCTCCTGAAATCGGTTTCCTGCAATTCTGCCCCGCTTTCAAGTCCTCTTGGCAGCCTTACTTCAGTCTATTTTTGGACGATAGCTGTCATTTATAACTCTGCAGGTTTGTGAATTACAGTGCCCCTGAGCTCCTTTCTTCAACTCGCTTTCTTGTGACCTGGCCGCAACACCGCAGGATGGCTTCAGGCCCTAATCAGGTTCCGGCCCGGCATGCTGAGCCTTTGGTTAATTCCTCTTCCTGGTGGGAAATGAGAGTTAAATTTGCCCATCCAGACACCTCCAGCTAGCCTCTCATTGGTTTTCGCTATTCCTGTTCATCTTCCGCAGAAATTGCAAACTGGGCCAAACAGGAGGTTAAAGGGACTGACTCTCCAAGTGGGGAGAGTGTTAGTAAAGCGTCTGGAATGTTGCACCCGAGTACCAGGGGAGGAAAACTGAGACATATTTGAACACGTCTCCCGATCACATGGTTGATCATACTCTAGGTTCCACATGCATGTTTTAGCTGAAGGAAGAATACCTTAAACCTGGGTAGTTGAAACCCGTGGAATGGGTACCATGCAATATGACTTCAAAGGGTCTTCATTTGCTCACCGCACCTCTCCAATCCTATCACTGCTGCGTTTATGCCCCTGTGCACATGCTTGATTCTCTTTCGGAGACATAGCAATCCATAGGTTTTACGATACTTACTAGTCAGGTACATTCTTAGGCGTTTAATATGCGGTGTTGAGTCCATTTCATTGAGCAAGGAGTAGCTCTTGTCTATTCCATATTTGACTTAAGGAAATTTATCTGTGCTCATTTCAATCTCTGGTTTTATACAGCACCCCAACTCACCTTTACCCTTAAGCAAGCATAAGTTGGTTTTCTAAATTTGAGACCCTGTTCTGTTCTGTAATTCAGTTCCTGTGTAGCCAAGTTTACATTCCGTGTATTACTGATATCTTATGATGTTTCTTTTTCTGTGTGACTTATTTCAGTTAGAATCATCATACCTGAATCCACTCATTGTGATGCTAAGGGCCTGATGACATAGATTTCATTGCTGAGTGATATTGCTTTGTAAGTAAATACCACAACTTCTTTATCCATTTTTCACTTTCTGCGATGTTGAACTTGTACTGTAAACGAGGTTCTTGTAAACAGAGGCGTCCCAAACTTTGGGGTGGCTGTGTCTTTTTGATTTTAATTTCCCTAAGCTATAGGACCATAAGTGGCAGTGCCCTAGGCTCTGTTGCTTTGTTTTTTAGATGTTTCAGGAAACACCATACACTTCTCCGGAGTGTCTGTTGGCAATTTACATCCCGCCCATCAGCATAACAAGGCTCCCAGTTCTCCATGGCCTGTTGCCTTTCTGGATTTTACACTTTTTTCAGATGGCCCTTTTGACCGGGGGGAAGTGAGACTTCATTGTAGTGCAGATTTCCTTTGCAAGCTTGCTTGGTTGGCCAAAAAGAGCGTATGCGTTTTTTCCTGAATATATTCAGGAAAAAACGCATACGCCCTTTTTGGCCAAGTGCATCATTGTGGACGTTCTGCCTCTTTTCCTATGCTTTCAATGCAATACCAGTCTACCTCCTGAAATCGGTTTCCTGCAATTCTGCCCCGCTTTCAAGTCCTCTTGGCAGCCTTACTTCAGTCTATTTTTGGACGATAGCTGTCATTTATAACTCTGCAGGTTTGTGAATTACAGTGCCCCTGAGCTCCTTTCTTCAACTCGCTTTCTTGTGACCTGGCCGCAACACCGCAGGATGGCTTCAGGCCCTAATCTGGTTCCGGCCCGGCATGCTGAGCCTTTGGTTAATTCCTCTTCCTGGTGGGAAATGAGAGTTAAATTTGCCCGTCCAGACACCTCCAGCTAGCCTCTCATTGGTTCTCGCTATTCCTGTTCATCTTCCGCAGAAATTGCAAACTGGGCCAAACAGGAGGTTAAAGGGACTGACTCTCCAAGTGGGGAGAGTGTTAGTAAAGCGTCTGGAATGTTGCACCCGAGTACCAGGGTACGAAATCTGAGACATATTTGAACACGTCTCCCGATCACATGGTTGATCATACTCTAGGTTCCACATGCATGTTTTAGCTGAAGGAAGAATACCTTAAACCTGGGTAGTTGAAACCCGTGGAATGGGTACCATGCAATATGACTTCAAAGGGTCTTCATTTGCTCACCGAACCTCTCCAATCCTATCACTGCTGCGTTTATGCCCCTGTACACATGCTTGATTCTCTTTCGGAGACATAGCAATCCATAGGTTTTAAGATACTTACTAGTCAGGTACATTCTTAGGCGTTTAATATGGGGTGTTGAGTCCATTTCGTTGAGCAAGGAGTAGCTCTTGTCTATTCCATATTTGGCTTAAGGAACTTTATCTGTGCTCATTTCAATCTCTGGTTTTATGCAGCACCCCAACTCACCTTTACCCTTAAGCAAGAATAAGTTGGTTTTCTAAATTTGAGACCCTGTTCTGTTCTGTAATTCAGTTCCTGTGTAGGCAAGTTTACATTCCGTGTATTACTGATATCTTATGATGTTTCTTTTTCTGTGTGACTTATTTCAGTTAGAATCATCATACCTGAATCCACTCATTGTGCTGCTAAGGGCCTGATGACACAGATTTCATTGCTGAGTGATATTGCTTTGTAAGTAAATACCACAACTTCTTTATCCATTTTTCACTTTCTGCGATGTTGAACTTGTACTGTAAACGAGGTTCTTGTAAACAGAGCCGTTCCAAACTTTGGGGTGGCTGTGTCTTTTTGATTTTAATTTCCCTAAGCTATAGGACCATAAGTGGAAGTGCCCTAGGCTCTGTTGCTTTGTTTTTTAGATGTTTCAGGAAACACCATACACCTCTCCCAAGTGTCTGTTGGCAATTTACATCCCGCCCATCAGCATAACAAGGCTGCCAGTTCTCAATGGCCTGTTGCCTTTCTGGATTTTACACTTTTTTCAGATGGCCCTTTTGGCCGGGGGGAAGTGAGACTTCATTGTAGTGCAGATTTCCTTTGCAAGCTTGCTTGGTTGGCCAAAAAGGGCGTATGCGTTTTTTCCTGAATATATTCAGGAAAAAACGCATACGCCCTTTTTGGCCAAGTGCATCATTGTGGACGTTCTGCCTCTTTTCCTATGCTTTCAATGCAATTCCAGTCTACCTCCTGAAATCGGTTTCCTGCAATTCTGCCCCGCTTTCAAGTCCTCTTGGCAGCCTTACTTCAGTCTATTTTTGGACGATAGCTGTCATTTATAACTCTGCAGGTTTGTGAATTACAGTGCCCCTGAGCTCCTTTCTTCAACTCGCTTTCTTGTGACCTGGCCGCAACACCGCAGGATGGCTTCAGGCCCTAATCTGTTTCCGGCCCGGCATGCTGAGCCTTTGGTTAATTCCTCTTCCTGGTGGGAAATGAGAGTTAAATTTGCCCGTCCAGACACCTCCAACTAGCCTCTCATTGGTTCTCGCTATTCCTGTTCATCTTCCGCAGAAATTGCAAACTGGGCCAAACAGGAGGTTGAAGGCGCTGACTCTCCAAGTGGGGAGAGTGTTAGTAAAGCGTCTGGAATGTTGCACCCGAGTACCAGGGGAGGAAAACTGAGACATATTTGAACACGTCTCCCGTTCACATGGTTGATCATACTTGGGTTCCACATGCATGTTTTAGCTGAAGGAAGAATACCTTAAACCTGGAGAGTTAAGACCCGTATAATGGGTACCATGCAATATGACTTCAAAGGGTCTTCATTTGCTCACCGAACCTCTCCAATCCTATCACTGCTGCGTTTATGCCCCTGTACACATGCTTGATTCTCTTTCGGAGACATAGCAATCCATAGGTTTTAAGATACTTACTAGTCAGGTACATTCTTAGGCGTTTAATATGCGGTGTTGAGTCCATTTCGTTGAGCAAGGAGTAGCTCTTGTCTATTCCATATTTGACTTAAGGAACTTTATCTGTGCTCATTTCAATCTCTGGTTTTATGCAGCACCCCAACTCACCTTTACCCTTAAGCAAGCATAAGTTGGTTTTCTAAATTTGAGACCCTGTTCTGTTCTGTAATTCATTTCCTGTGTAGTCAAGTTTACATTCCATGTATTACTGATATCTTATGATGTTTCTTTTTCTGTGTGACTTATTTCAGTTAGAATCATCATACCTGAATCCACTCATTGTGCTGCTAAGGGCGTGATGACACAGATTTCATTGCTGAGTGATATTGCTTTGTAAGTAAATACCACAACTTCTTTATCCATTTTTCACTTTCTGCGATGTTGAACTTGTACTGTAAACGAGGTTCTTGTAAACAGAGCCGTTCCAAACTTTGGGGTGGCTGTGTCTTTTTGATTTTAATTTCCCTAAGCTATAGGACCATAAGTGGAAGTGCCCTAGGTTCTGTTGCTTTGTTTTTTAGATGTTTCAGGAAACACCATACACTTCTCCCGAGTGGTTGTTGGCAATTTACATCCCGCCCATCAGCATAACAAGGCTCCCAGTTCTCCATGGCCTGTCCTGCCTTTCTGGATTTTACAGTTTTTTCAGATGGCCCTTTTGACCGGGGGGAAGTGAGACTTCATTGTAGTGCAGATTTCCTTTGCAAGCTTGCTTGGTTGGCCAAAAAGGGCGTATGCGTTTTTTCCTGAATATATTCAGGAAAAAACGCATACGCCCTTTTTGGCCAAGTGCATCATTGTGGACGTTCTGCCTCTTTTCCTATGCTTTCAATGCAATTCCAGTCTACCTCCTGAAATCGGTTTCCTGCAATTCTGCCCCGCTTTCAAGTCCTCTTGGCAGCCTTACTTCAGTCTATTTTTGGACGATAGCTGTCATTTATAACTCTGCAGGTTTGTGAATTACAGTGCCCCTGAGCTCCTTTCTTCAACTCACTTTCTTGTGACCTGGCCGCAACACCGCAGGATGGCTTCAGGCCCTAATCTGGTTCCGGACCGGCATGCTGAGCCTTTGGTTAATTCCTCTTCCTGGTGGGAAATGAGAGTTAAATTTGCCCGTCCAGACACCTCCAGCTAGCCTCTCATTGGTTCTCGCTATTCCTGTTCATCTTCCGCAGAAATTGCAAACTGGGCCAAACAGGAGGTTAAAGGGACTGACTCTCCAAGTGGGGAGAGTGTTAGTAAAGCGTCTGGAATGTTGCACCCGAGTACCAGGGGAGGAAAACTGAGACATATTTGAACACGTCTCCCGATCACATGGTTGATCATACTCTAGGTTCCACATGCATGTTTTAGCTGAAGGAAGAATACCTTAAACCTGGGTAGTTGAAACCCGTGGAATGGGTACCATGCAATATGACTTCAAAGGGTCTTCATTTGCTCACCGAACCTCTCCAATCCTATCACTGCTGCGTTTATGCCCCTGTACACATGCTTGATTCCCTTTCGGAGACATAGCAATCCATAGGTTTTAAGATACTTACTAGTCAGGTACATTCTTCGGCGTTTAATATGGGGTGTTGAGTCCATTTCGTTGAGCAAGGAGTAGCTCTTGTCTATTCCATATTTGGCTTAAGGAACTTTATCTGTGCTCATTTCAATCTCTGGTTTTATGCAGCACCCCAACTCACCTTTACCCTTAAGCAAGAATAAGTTGGTTTTCTAAATTTGAGACCCTGTTCTGTTCTGTAATTCAGTTCCTGTGTAGCCAAGTTTCCATTCCGTGTATTACTGATATCTTATGATGTTTCTTTTTCTGTGTGACTTATTTCAGTTAGAATCATCATACCTGAATCCACTCATTGTGCTGCTAAGGGCCTGATGACACAGATTTCATTGCTGAGTGATATTGCTTTGTAAGTAAATACCACAACTTCTTTATCCATTTTTCACTTTCTGCGATGTTGAACTTGTACTGTAAACGAGGTTCTTGTAAACAGAGCCGTTCCAAACTTTGGGGTGGCTGTGTCTTTTTGATTTTAATTTCCCTAAGCTATAGGACCATAAGTGGAAGTGCCGTAGGCTCTGTTGCTTTGTTTTTTAGATGTTTCAGGAAACACCATACACCTCTCCCAAGTGTCTGTTGGCAATTTACATCCCGCCCATCAGCATAACAAGGCTGCCAGTTCTCAATGGCCTGTTGCCTTTCTGGATTTTACACTTTTTTCAGATGGCCCTTTTGGCCGGGGGGAAGTGAGACTTCATTGTAGTGCAGATTTCCTTTGCAAGCTTGCTTGGTTGGCCAAAAAGGGCGTATGCGTTTTTTCCTGAATATATTCAGGAAAAAACGCATACGCCCTTTTTGGCCAAGTGCATCATTGTGGACGTTCTGCCTCTTTTCCTATGCTTTCAATGCAATTCCTGTCTACCTCCTGAAATCGGTTTCCTGCAATTCTGCCCCGCTTTCAAGTCCTCTTGGCAGCCTTACTTCAGTCTATTTTTGGACGATAGCTGTCATTTATAACTCTGCAGGTTTGTGAATTACAGTGCCCCTGAGCTCCTTTCTTCAACTCGCTTTCTTGTGACCTGGCCGCAACACCGCAGGATGGCTTCAGGCCCTAATCTGTTTCCGGGCCGGCATGCTGAGCCTTTGGTTAATTCCTCTTCCTGGTGGGAAATGAGAGTTAAATTTGCCCGTCCAGACACCTCCAACTAGCCTCTCATTGGTTCTCGCTATTCCTGTTCATCTTCCGCAGAAATTGCAAACTGGGCCAAACAGGAGGTTGAAGGCGCTGACTCTCCAAGTGGGGAGAGTGTTAGTAAAGCGTCTGGAATGTTGCACCCGAGTACCAGGGGAGGAAAACTGAGACATATTTGAACACGTCTCCCGTTCACATGGTTGATCATACTTGGGTTCCACATGCATGTTTTAGCTGAAGGAAGAATACCTTAAACCTGGAGAGTTAAGACCCGTGTAATGGGTACCATGCAATATGACTTCAAAGGGTCTTCATTTGCTCACCGAACCTCTCCAAACCTATCACTGCTGCGTTTATGCCCCTGTACACATGCTTGATTCTCTTTCGGAGACATAGCAATCCATAGGTTTTAAGATACTTACTAGTCAGGTACATTCTTAGGCGTTTAATATGCGGTGTTGAGTCCATTTCGTTGAGCAAGGAGTAGCTCTTGTCTATTCCATATTTGACTTAAGGAACTTTATCTGTGCTCATTTCAATCTCTGGTTTTATGCAGCACCCCAACTCACCTTTACCCTTAAGCAAGCATAAGTTGGTTTTCTAAATTTGAGACCCTGTTCTGTTCTGTAATTCATTTCCTGTGTAGTCAAGTTTACATTCCATGTATTACTGATATCTTATGATGTTTCTTTTTCTGTGTGACTTATTTCAGTTAGAATCATCATACCTGAATCCACTCATTGTGCTGCTAAGGGCGTGATGACACAGATTTCATTGCTGAGTGATATTGCTTTGTAAGTAAATACCACAACTTCTTTATCCATTTTTCACTTTCTGCGATGTTGAACTTGTACTGTAAACGAGGTTCTTGTAAACAGAGCCGTTCCAAACTTTGGGGTGGCTGTGTCTTTTTGATTTTAATTTCCCTAAGCTATAGGACCATAAATGGAAGTGCCCTAGGTTCTGTTGCTTTGTTTTTTAGATGTTTCAGGAAACACCATACACTTCTCCCGAGTGTCTGTTGGCAATTTACATCCCGCCCATCAGCATAAAAAGGCTCCCAGTTCTCCATGGCCTGTCCTGCCTTTCTGGATTTTACACTTTTTTCAGATGGCCCTTTTGACCGGGGGGAAGTGAGACTTCATTGTAGTGCAGATTTCCTTTGCAAGCTTGCTTGGTTGGCCAAAAAGGGCGTATGCGTTTTTTCCTGAATATATTCAGGAAAAAACGCATACGCACATTTCGGCCAAGTGCATCATTGTGGACGTTCTGCCTCTTTTCCTATGCTTTCAATGCAATTCCAGTCTACCTCCTGAAATCGGTTTCCTGCAATTCTGCCCCGCTTTCAAGTCCTCTTGGCAGCCTTACTTCAGTCTATTTTTGGACGATAGCTGTCATTTATAACTCTGCAGGTTTGTGAATTACAGTGCCCCTGAGCTCCTTTCTTCAACTCGCTTTCTTGTGACCTGGCCGCAACACCGCAGGATGGCTTCAGGCCCTAATCTGGTTCCGGCACGGCACGCTGAGCCTTTGGTTATTTCCTCTTCCTGGTGGGAAATGAGAGTTAAATTTGCCCGTCCAGACACCTCCAGCTAGTCTCTCATTGGTTCTCGCTATTCCTGTTCATCTTCCGCAGAAATTGGAAACTGGGCCAAACAGGAGGTTAAAGGGACTGACTCTCCAAGTGGGGAGAGTGTTAGTAAAGCGTCTGGAATGTTGCACCCGAGTACCAGGGGAGGAAAACTGAGACATATTTGAACACGTCTCCCGATCATATGGTTGATCATACTCTGGGTTCCACATGCATGTTTTAGCTGAAGGAAGAATACCTTAAACCTGGAGAGTTGAGACCCGTGTAATGGGTACCATGCAATATGACTTCAAAGGGTCTTCATTTGCTCACCGAACCTCTCCAATCCTATCACTGCTGCGTTTATGCCCCTGTACACATGCTTGATTCTCTTTCGGAGACATAGCAATCCATAGGTTTTAAGATACTTACTAGTCAGGTACATTCTTAGGCGTTTAATATGCGGTGTTGAGTCCATTTCGTTGAGCAAGGAGTAGCTCTTGTGTATTCCATATTTGACTTAAGGAACTTTATCTGTGCTCATTTCAATCTCTGGTTTTATGCAGCACCCCAACTCACCTTTACCCTTAAGCAAGCATAAGTTGGTTTTCTAAATTTGAGAACCTGTTCTGTTTTGGAATTCAGTTCCTGTGTAGCCAAGTTTACATTCCGTGTATTAGTGATATCTTATGATGTTTCTTTTTCTGTGTGACTTATTTCAGTTAGAATCATCGTACCTGAATCTACTCATTATGCTGCTACGGGCCTGATGACATAGATTTCATTGCTGAGTGATACTGCATTGTACGTAAGTACCACAAGTTCTTTATCCATTTTTCACTTTCTGCGATGTTGAACTTGTACTGTAAACGAGGTTCTTGTAAACAGAGCTGTTCCAAACTTTGGGGTGGCTGTGTCTTTTTGATTTTAATTTCCCTAAGCTATAGGACCATAAGTGGAAGTGCCCTAGGCTCTGTTGCTTTGTTTTTTAGATGTTTCAGGAAACACCATACACTTCTCCGGAGTGGTTGTTGGCAATTTACATCCCGCCCATCAGCATAATAAGGCTCCCAGTTCTCAATGGCCTGTTGCCTTTCTGGATTTTACACTTTTTTCAGATGGCCCTTTTGACCGGGGGGAAGTGAGACTTCATTGTAGTGCAGATTTCCTTTGCAAGCTTGCTTGGTTGGCCAAAAAGGGCGTATGCGTTTTTTCCTGAATATATTCAGGAAAAAACGCATACGCCCTTTTTGGCCAAGTGCATCATTGTGGACGTTCTGCCTCTTTTCCTATGCTTTCAATGCAATTCCAGTCTACCTCCTGAAATCGGTTTCCTGCAATTCTGCCCCGCTTTCAAGTCCTCTTGGCAGCCTTACTTCAGTCTATTTTTGGACGATAGCTGTCATTTATAACTCTGCAGGTTTGTGAATTACAGTGCCCCTGAGCTCCTTTCTTCAACTCGCTTTCTTGTGACCTGGCCGCAACACCGCAGGATGGCTTCAGGCCCTAATCTGGTTCCGGCCCGGCATGCTGAGCCTTTGGTTAATTCCTCTTCCTGGTGGGAAATGAGAGTTAAATTTGCCCGTCCAGACACCTCCAGCTAGCCTCTCATTGGTTCTCGCTATTCCTGTTCATCTTCCGCAGAAATTGCAAACTGGGCCAAACAGGAGGTTAAAGGGACTGACTCTCCAAGTGGGGAGAGTGTTAGTAAAGCGTCTGGAATGTTGCACCCGAGTACCAGGGGAGGAAAACTGAGACATATTTGAACACGTCTCCCGTTCACATGGTTGATCATACTTGGGTTCCACATGCATGTTTTTGCTGAAGGAAGAATACCTTAAACCTGGAGAGTTGAGACCCGTGTAATGGGTACCATGCAATATGACTTCAAAGGGTCTTCATTTGCTCACCGAACCTCTCCAATCCTATCACTGCTGCGTTTATGCCCCTGTACACATGCTTGTTTCTCTTTCGGAGACATAGCAATCCATAGGTTTTAAGATACTTACTAGTCAGGTACATTCTTAGGCGTTTAATATGCGGTGTTGAGTCCATTTCGTTGAGCAAGGAGTAGCTCTTGTCTATTCCATATTTGACTTAAGGAACTTTATCTGTGCTCATTTCAATCTCTGGTTTTATGCAGCACCCCAACTCACCTTTACCCTTAAGCAAGCATAAGTTGGTTTTCTAAATTTGAGAACCTGTTCTGTTTTGGAATTCAGTTCCTGTGTAGCCAAGTTTACATTCCGTGTATTAGTGATATCTTATGATGTTTCTTTTTCTGTGTGACTTATTTCAGTTAGAATCATCGTACCTGAATCTACTCATTATGCTGCTACGGGCCTGATGACATAGATTTCATTGCTGAGTGATACTGCATTGTACGTAAGTACCACAAGTTCTTTATCCATTTTTCACTTTCTGCGATGTTGAACTTGTACTGTAAACGAGGTTCTTGTAAACAGAGCCGTTCCAAACTTTGGGGTGGCTGTGTCTTTTTGATTTTAATTTCCCTAAGCTATAGGACCATAAGTGGCAGTGCCCTAGGCTCTGTTGCTTTGTTTTTTAGATGTTTCAGGAAACACCATACACTTCTCCCGAGTGTCTGTTGGCAATTTACATCCCGCCCATCAGCATAACAAGGCTCCCAGTTCTCAATGGCCTGTTGCCTTTCTGGATTTTACACTTTTTTCAGATGGCCCTTTTGACCGGGGGGAAGTGAGACTTCATTGTAGTGCAGATTTCCTTTGCAAGCTTGCTTGGTTGGCCAAAAAGGGCGTATGCGTTTTTTCCTGAATATATTCAGGAAAAAACGCATACGCCCTTTTTGGCCAAGTGCATCATTGTGGACGTTCTGCCTCTTTTCCTATGCTTTCAATGCAATTCCAGTCTACCTCCTGAAATCGGTTTCCTGCAATTCTGCCCCGCTTTCAAGTCCTCTTGGCAGCCTTACTTCAGTCTATTTTTGGACGATAGCTGTCATTTATAACTCTGCAGGTTTGTGAATTACAGTGCCCCTGAGCTCCTTTCTTCAACTCGCTTTCTTGTGACCTGGCCGCAACACCACAGGATGGCTTCAGGCCCTAATCTGGTTCCGGTCCGGCATGCTGAGCCTTTGGTTAATTCCTCTTCCTGGTGGGAAATGAGAGTTAAATTTGCCCGTCCAGACACCTCCAGCTAGCCTCTCATTGGTTCTCGCTATTCCTGTTCATCTTCTGCAGAAATTGCAAACTGGGCCAAACAGGATGTTAAAGGGACTGACTCTCCAAGTGGGGAGAGTGTTAGTAAAGCGTCTGGAATGTTGCACCCGAGTACCAGGGGAGGAAAACTGAGACATATTTGAACACGTCTCCCGTTCACATGGTTGATCATACTTGGGTTCCACATGCATGTTTTAGCTGAAGGAAGAATACCTTAAACCTGGAGAGTTAAGACCCGTGTAATGGGTACCATGCAATATGACTTCAAAGGGTCTTCATTTGCTCACCGAACCTCTCCAATCCTATCACTGCTGCGTTTATGCCCCTGTACACATGCTTGATTCTCTTTCGGTGACCTAGCAATCCATAGGTTTTAAGATACTTACTAGTCAGGTACATTCTTAGGCGTTTAATATGGGGTGTTGAGTCCAATTTGTTGAGCAAGGAGTAGCTCTTGTCTATTCCATATTTGACTTAAGGAACTTTATCTGTGCTCATTTCAATCTCTGGTTTTATGCAGCACCCCAACTCACCTTTACCCTTAAGCAAGCATGAGTTGGTTTTCTAAATTTGAGACCCTGTTCTGTTCTGTAATTCAGTTCCTGTGTAGCCAAGTTTACATTCCGTGTATTACTGATATCTTATGATGTTTCTTTTTCTGTGTGACTTACTTCAGTTAGAATCATCATACCTGGATCCACTCATTGTGATGCTAAGGGCCTGATGACATAGATTTCATTGCTGAGTGATATTGCTTTGTAAGTAAATACCACAACTTCTTTATCCATTTTTCACTTTCTGCGATGTTGAACTTGTACTGTAAACGAGGTTCTTGTAAACAGAGGCGTCCCAAACTTTGGGGTGGCTGTGTCTTTTTGATTTTAATTTCCCTAAGCTATAGGACCATAAGTGGCAGTGCTCTAGGCTCTGTTGCTTTGTTTTTTAGATGTTTCAGGAAACACCATACACTTCTCCCGAGTGTCTGTTGGCAATTTACATCCCGCCCATCAGCATAAAAAGGCTCCCAGTTCTCCATGGCCTGTCCTGCCTTTCTGGATTTTACACTTTTTTCAGATGGCCCTTTTGACCAGGGGGAAGTGAGACTTCATTGTAGTGCAGATTTCCTTTGCAAGCTTGCTTGGTTGGCCAAAAAGTGCGTATGCGTTTTTTTCTGAATATATTCAGGAAAAAACGCATACGCCCTTTTTGGCCAAGTGCATCATTGTGGACGTTCTGCCTCTTTTCCTATGCTTTCAATGCAATTCCAGTCTACCTCCTGAAATCGGTTTCCTGCAATTCTGCCCCGCATTCAAGTCCTCTTGGCAGCCTTACTTCAGTCTATTTTTGGACAATAGCTGTCATTTATAACTCTGCAGGTTTGTGAATTACAGTGCCCCTGAGCTCCTTTCTTCAACTCGCTTTCTTTTGAGCTGGCCGCAACACCGCAGGATGGCTTCAGGCCCTAATCTGGTTCCGGTACGGCACGCTGAGCCTTTGGTTATTTCCTCTTCCTGGTGGGAAATGAGAGTTAAATTTGCCCGTCCAGACACCTCCAGCTAGCCTCTCATTGGTTCTCGCTATTCCTATTCATCTTCCGCAGAAATTGCAAACTGGGCCAAACAGGAGGTTAAAGGCGCTGACTCTCCAAGTGGGGAGAGTGTTAGTAAAGCGTCTGGAATGTTGCACCCGAGTACCAGGGGAGGAAAACTGAGACATATTTGAACACATCTCCCGATCACATGGTTGATCATACTCTAGGTTCCACATACATGTTTTAGCTGAAGGAAGAATACCTTAAACCTGGGTAGTTGAAACCCGTGGAATGGGTACCATGCAATATGTCTTCAAAGGGTATTCATTTGCTCACCGAACCTCTCCAATCCTATCACTGCTGCGTTTATGCCCCTGTACACATGCTTGATTCTCTTTCGGAGACATAGCAATCCATAGGTTTTAAGATACTTACAAGTCAGGTACATTCTTAGGCGTTTAATATGCGGTGTTGAGTCCATTTCGTTGAGCAAGGAGTAGCTCTTGTCTATTCCATATTTGGCTTAAGGAACTTTATCTGTGCTCATTTCAATCTCTGGTTTTATGCAGCACCCCAACTCACCTTTACCCTTAAGCAAGCATAAGTTGGTTTTCTAAATTTGAGGCCCTGTTCTGTTCTGTAATTCAGTTCCTGTGTAGCCAAGTTTCCATTCCGTGTATTACTGATATCTTATGATGTTTCTTTTTCTGTGTGACTTATTTCAGTTAGAATCATCATACCTGAATCCACTCATTGTGCTGCTAAGGGCCTGATGACATAGATTTCATTGCTGAGTGATATTGCTTTGTAAGTCAATACCACAACTTCTTTATCCATTTTTCACTTTCTGCGATGTTGAACTTGTACTGTAAACGAGGTTCTTGTAAACAGAGCCGTTCCAAACTTTGGGGTGGCTGTGTCTTTTTGATTTTAATTTCCCTAAGCTATAGGACCATAAGTGGAAGTGCCCTAGGCTCTGTTGCTTTGTTTTTTAGATGTTTCAGGAAACACCATACACTTCTCCCAAGTGTCTGTTGGCAATTTACATCCCGCCCATCAGCATAACAAGGCTCCCAGTTCTCCATGGCCTGTCCTGCCTTTCTGGATTTTACACTTTTTTCAGATGGCCCTTTTGACCGGGGGGAAGTGAGACTTCATTGTAGTGCAGATTTCCTTTGCAAGCTTGCTTGGTTGGCCAAAAAGGGCGTATGCGTTTTTTCCTGAATATATTCAGGAAAAAACGCATACGCCCTTTTTGGCCAAGTGCATCATTGTGGACGTTCTGCCTCTTTTCCTATGCTTTCAATGCAATTCCAGTCTACCTCCTGAAATCGGTTTCCTGCAATTCTGCCCCGCTTTCAAGTCCTCTTGGCAGCCTTACTTCAGTCTATTTTTGGACGATAGCTGTCATTTATAACTCTGCAGGTTTGTGAATTACAGTGCCCCTGAGCTCCTTTCTTCAACTCGCTTTCTTGTGACCTGGCCGCAACACCGCAGGATGGCTTCAGGCCCTAATCTGGTTCCGGTACGGCACACTGAGCCTTTGGTTATTTCCTCTTCCTGGTGGGAAATGAGAGTTAAATTTGCCCGTCCAGACACCTCCAGCTAGCCTCTCATTGGTTCTCGCTATTCCTGTTCATCTTCCGCAGAAATTGCAAACTGGGCCAAACAGGAGGTTAAAGGCGCTGACTCTCCAAGTGGGGAGAGTGTTAGTAAAGCGTCTGGAATGTTGCACCCGAGTACCAGGGGAGGAAAACTGAGACATATTTGAACACGTCTCCCGATCACATGGTTGATCATACTCTAGGTTCCACATGCATGTTTTAGCTGAAGGAAGAATACCTTAAACCTGGGTAGTTGAAACCCGTGGAATGGGTACCATGCAATATGACTTCAAAGGGTCTTCATTTGCTCACCGCACCTCTCCAATCCTATCACTGCTGCGTTTATGCCCCTGTGCACATGCTTGATTCTCTTTCGGAGACATAGCAATCCATAGGTTTTACGATACTTACTAGTCAGGTACATTCTTAGGCGTTTAATATGCGGTGTTGAGTCCATTTCATTGAGCAAGGAGTAGCTCTTGTCTATTCCATATTTGACTTAAGGAACTTTATCTGTGCTCATTTCAATCTCTGGTTTTATGCAGCACCCCAACTCACCTTTACCCTTAAGCAAGCATAAGTTGGTTTTCTAAATTTGAGACCCTGTTCTGTTCTGTAATTCAGTTCCTGTGTAGCCAAGTTTACATTCCGTGTATTACTGATATCTTATGATGTTTCTTTTTCTGTGTGACTTATTTCAGTTAGAATCATCATACCTGAATCCACTCATTGTGATGCTAAGGGCCTGATGACATAGATTTCATTGCTGAGTGATATTGCTTTGTAAGTAAATACCACAACTTCTTTATCCATTTTTCACTTTCTGCGATGTTGAACTTGTACTGTAAACGAGGTTCTTGTAAACAGAGGCGTTCCAAACTTTGGGGTGGCTGTGTCTTTTTGATTTTAATTTCCCTAAGCTATAGGACCATAAGTGGCAGTGCCCTAGACTCTGTTGCTTTGTTTTTTAGATGTTTCAGGAAACACCATACACTTCTCCGGAGTGTCTGTTGGCAATTTACATCCCGCCCATCAGCATAACAAGGCTCCCAGTTCTCCATGGCCTGTTGCCTTTCTGGATTTTACACTTTTTTCAGATGGCCCTTTTGACCGGTGGGAAGTGAGACTTCATTGTAGTGCAGATTTCCTTTGCAAGCTTGCTTGGTTGGCCAAAAAGGGCGTATGCGTTTTTTCCTGAATATATTCAGGAAAAAACGCATACGCCCTTTTTGGCCAAGTGCATCATTGTGGACGTTCTGCCTCTTTTCCTATGCTTTCAATGCAATTCCAGTCTACCTCCTGAAATCGGTTTCCTGCAATTCTGCCCCGCTTTCAAGTCCTCTTGGCAGCCTTACTTCAGTCTATTTTTGGACGGTAGCTGTCATTTATAACTCTGCAGGTTTGTGAATTACAGTGCCCCTGAGCTCCTTTCTTCAACTCGCTTTCTTGTGACCTGGCCGCAACACCGCAGGATGGCTTCAGGCCCTAATCTTGTTCCGGCCCGGCATGCTGAGCCTTTGGTTAATTCCTCTTCCTGGTGGGAAATGAGAGTTAAATTTGCCCGTCCAGACACCTCCAGCTAGCCTCTCATTGGTTCTCGCTATTCCTGTTCATCTTCCGCAGAAATTGCAAACTGGGCCAAACAGGAGGTTAAAGGGACTGACTCTCCAAGTGGGGAGAGTGTTAGTAAAGCGTCTGGAATGTTGAACCCGAGTACCAGGGGAGGAAAACTGAGACATATTTGAACACGTCTCCCGATCACATGGTTGATCATACTCTAGGTTCCACATGCATGTTTTAGCTGAAGGAAGAATACCTTAAACCTGGGTAGTTGAAACCCGTGGAATGGATACCATGCAATATGACTTCAAAGGGTCTTCATTTGCTCACCGAACCTCTCCAATCCTATCACTGCTGCGTTTATGCCCCTGTACACATGCTTGATTCTCTTTCGGAGACATAGCAATCCATAGGTTTTAAGATACTTACTAGTCAGGTACATTCTTAGGCGTTTAATATGGGGTGTTGAGTCCATTTCGTTGAGCAAGGAGTAGCTCTTGTCTATTCCATATTTGGCTTAAGGAACTTTATCTGTGCTCATTTCAATCTCTGGTTTTATGCAGCACCCCAACTCACCTTTACCCTTAAGCAAGAATAAGTTGGTTTTCTAAATTTGAGACCCTGTTCTGTTCTGTAATTCATTTCCTGTGTAGTCAAGTTTACATTCCATGTATTACTGATATCTTATGATGTTTCTTTTTCTGTGTGACTTATTTCAGTTAGAATCATCATACCTGAATCCACTCATTGTGCTGCTAAGGGCGTGATGACACAGATTTCATTGCTGAGTGATATTGCTTTGTAAGTAAATACCACAACTTCTTTATCCATTTTTCACTTTCTGCGATGTTGAACTTGTACTGTAAACGAGGTTCTTGTAAACAGAGCCGTTCCAAACTTTGGGGTGGCTGTGTCTTCTTGATTTTAATTTCCCTAAGCTATAGGACCATAAGTGGAAGTGCCCTAGGTTCTGTTGCTTTGTTTTTTAGATGTTTCAGGAAACACCATACACTGCTCCCGAGTGGTTGTTGGCAATTTACATCCCGCCCATCAGCATAACAAGGCTCCCAGTTCTCCATGGCCTGTCCTGCCTTTCTGGATTTTACACTTTTTTCAGATGGCCCTTTTGACCGGGGGGAAGTGAGACTTCATTGTAGTGCAGATTTCCTTTGCAAGCTTGCTTGGTTGGCCAAAAAGGGCGTATGCGTTTTTTCCTGAATATATTCAGGAAAAAACGCATACGCCCTTTTTGGCCAAGTGCATCATTGTGGACGTTCTGCCTCTTTTCCTATGCTTTCAATGCAATTCCAGTCTACCTCCTGAAATCGGTTTCCTGCAATTCTGCCCCGCTTTCAAGTCCTCTTGGCAGCCTTACTTCAGTCTATTTTTGGACGATAGCTGTCATTTATAACTCTGCAGGTTTGTGAATTACAGTGCCCCTGAGCTCCTTTCTTCAACTCGCTTTCTTGTGACCTGGCCGCAACACCGCAGGATGGCTTCAGGCCCTAATCTGGTTCCGGACCGGCATGCTGAGCCTTTGGTTAATTCCTCTTCCTGGTGGGAAATGAGAGTTAAATTTGCCCGTCCAGACACCTCCAGCTAGCCTCTCATTGGTTCTCGCTATTCCTGTTCATCTTCCGCAGAAATTGCAAACTGGGCCAAACAGGAGGTTAAAGGGACTGACTCTCCAAGTGGGGAGAGTGTTAGGAAAGCGTCTGGAATGTTGCACCCGAGTACCAGGGGAGGAAAACTGAGACATATTTGAACACGTCTCCCGATCACATGGTTGATCATACTCTAGGTTCCACATGCATGTTTTAGCTGAAGGAAGAATACCTTAAACCTGGGTAGTTGAAACCCGTGGAATGGGTACCATGCAATATGACTTCAAAGGGTCTTCATTTGCTCACCGAACCTCTCCAATCCTATCACTGCTGCGTTTATGCCCCTGTACACATGCTTGATTCCCTTTCGGAGACATAGCAATCCATAGGTTTTAAGATACTTACTAGTCAGGTACATTCTTCGGCGTTTAATATGGGGTGTTGAGTCCATTTCGTTGAGCAAGGAGTAGCTCTTGTCTATTCCATATTTGGCTTAAGGAACTTTATCTGTGCTCATTTCAATCTCTGGTTTTATGCAGCACCCCAACTCACCTTTACCCTTAAGCAAGAATAAGTTGGTTTTCTAAATTTGAGACCCTGTTCTGTTCTGTAATTCAGTTCCTGTGTAGCCAAGTTTCCATTCCGTGTATTACTGATATCTTATGATGTTTCTTTTTCTGTGTGACTTATTTCAGTTAGAATCATCATACCTGAATCCACTCATTGTGCTGCTAAGGGCCTGATGACACAGATTTCATTGCTGAGTGATATTGCTTTGTAAGTAAATACCACAACTTCTTTATCCATTTTTCACTTTCTGCGATGTTGAACTTGTACTGTAAACGAGGTTCTTGTAAACAGAGCCGTTCCAAACTTTGGGGTGGCTGTGTCTTTTTGATTTTAATTTCCCTAAGCTATAGGACCATAAGTGGAAGTGCCCTAGGCTCTGTTGCTTTGTTTTTTAGATGTTTCAGGAAACACCATACACCTCTCCCAAGTGTCTGTTGGCAATTTACATCCCGCCCATCAGCATAACAAGGCTGCCAGTTCTCAATGGCCTGTTGCCTTTCTGGATTTTACACTTTTTTCAGATGGCCCTTTTGGCCGGGGGAAGTGAGACTTCATTGTAGTGCAGATTTCCTTTGCAAGCTTGCTTGGTTGGCCAAAAAGGGCGTATGCGTTTTTTCCTGAATATATTCAGGAAAAAACGCATACGCCCTTTTTGGCCAAGTGCATCATTGTGGACGTTCTGCCTCTTTTCCTATGCTTTCAATGCAATTCCAGTCTACCTCCTGAAATCGGTTTCCTGCAATTCTGCCCCGCTTTCAAGTCCTCTTGGCAGCCTTACTTCAGTCTATTTTTGGACGATAGCTGTCATTTATAACTCTGCAGGTTTGTGAATTACAGTGCCCCTGAGCTCCTTTCTTCAACTCGCTTTCTTGTGACCTGGCCGCAACACCGCAGGATGGCTTCAGGCCCTAATCTGGTTCCGGACCGGCATGCTGAGCCTTTGGTTAATTCCTCTTCCTGGTGGGAAATGAGAGTTAAATTTGCCCGTCCAGACACCTCCAGCTAGCCTCTCATTGGTTCTCGCTATTCCTGTTCATCTTCCGCAGAAATTGCAAACTGGGCCAAACAGGAGGTTAAAGGGACTGACTCTCCAAGTGGGGAGAGTGTTAGGAAAGCGTCTGGAATGTTGCACCCGAGTACCAGGGGAGGAAAACTGAGACATATTTGAACACGTCTCCCGATCACATGGTTGATCATACTCTAGGTTCCACATGCATGTTTTAGCTGAAGGAAGAATACCTTAAACCTGGGTAGTTGAAACCCGTGGAATGGGTACCATGCAATATGACTTCAAAGGGTCTTCATTTGCTCACCGAACCTCTCCAATCCTATCACTGCTGCGTTTATGCCCCTGTACACATGCTTGATTCCCTTTCGGAGACATAGCAATCCATAGGTTTTAAGATACTTACTAGTCAGGTACATTCTTCGGCGTTTAATATGGGGCGTTGAGTCCATTTCGTTGAGCAAGGAGTAGCTCTTGTCTATTCCATATTTGGCTTAAGGAACTTTATCTGTGCTCATTTCAATCTCTGGTTTTATGCAGCACCCCAACTCACCTTTACCCTTAAGCAAGAATAAGTTGGTTTTCTAAATTTGAGACCCTGTTCTGTTCTGTAATTCAGTTCCTGTGTAGCCAAGTTTCCATTCCGTGTATTACTGATATCTTATGATGTTTCTTTTTCTGTGTGACTTATTTCAGTTAGAATCATCATACCTGAATCCACTCATTGTGCTGCTAAGGGCCTGATGACACAGATTTCATTGCTGAGTGATATTGCTTTGTAAGTAAATACCACAACTTCTTTATCCATTTTTCACTTTCTGCGATGTTGAACTTGTACTGTAAACGAGGTTCTTGTAAACAGAGCCGTTCCAAACTTTGGGGTGGCTGTGTCTTTTTGATTTTAATTTCCCTAAGCTATAGGACCATAAGTGGAAGTGCCCTAGGCTCTGTTGCTTTGTTTTTTAGATGTTTCAGGAAACACCATACACCTCTCCCAAGTGTCTGTTGGCAATTTACATCCCGCCCATCAGCATAACAAGGCTGCCAGTTCTCAATGGCCTGTTGCCTTTCTGGATTTTACACTTTTTTCAGATGGCCCTTTTGGCCGGGGGGAAGTGAGACTTCATTGTAGTGCAGATTTCCTTTGCAAGCTTGCTTGGTTGGCCAAAAAGGGCGTATGCGTTTTTTCCTGAATATATTCAGGAAAAAACGCATACGCCCTTTTTGGCCAAGTGCATCATTGTGGACGTTCTGCCTCTTTTCCTATGCTTTCAATGCAATTCCAGTCTACCTCCTGAAATCGGTTTCCTGCAATTCTGCCCCGCTTTCAAGTCCTCTTGGCAGCCTTACTTCAGTCTATTTTTGGACGATAGCTGTCATTTATAACTCTGCAGGTTTGTGAATTACAGTGCCCCTGAGCTCCTTTCTTCAACTCGCTTTCTTGTGACCTGGCCGCAACACCGCAGGATGGCTTCAGGCCCTAATCTGTTTCCGGCCCGGCATGCTGAGCCTTTGGTTAATTCCTCTTCCTGGTGGGAAATGAGAGTTATATTTGCCCGTCCAGACACCTCCAACTAGCCTCTCATTGGTTCTCGCTATTCCTGTTCATCTTCCGCAGAAATTGCAAACTGGGCCAAACAGGAGGTTGAAGGCGCTGACTCTCCAAGTGGGGAGAGTGTTAGTAAAGCGTCTGGAATGTTGCACCCGAGTACCAGGGGAGGAAATCTGAGACATATTTGAACACGTCTCCCGTTCACATGGTTGATCATACTTGGGTTCCACATGCATGTTTTAGCTGAAGGAAGAATACCTTAAACCTGGAGAGTTAAGACCCGTGTAATGGGTACCATGCAATATGACTTCAAAGGGTCTTCATTTGCTCACCGAACCTCTCCAAACCTATCACTGCTGCGTTTATGCCCCTGTACACATGCTTGATTCCCTTTCGGAGACATAGCAATCCATAGGTTTTAAGATACTTACTAGTCAGGTACATTCTTAGGCGTTTAATATGGGGTGTTGAGTCCATTTCGTTGAGCAAGGAGTAGCTCTTGTCTATTCCATATTTGGCTTAAGGAACTTTATCTGTGCTCATTTCAATCTCTGGTTTTATGCAGCACCCCAACTCACCTTTACCCTTAAGCAAGAATAAGTTGGTTTTCTAAATTTGAGACCCTGTTCTGTTCTGTAATTCAGTTCCTGTGTAACCAAGTTTCCATTCCGTGTATTACTGATATCTTATGATGTTTCTTTTTCTGTGTGACTTATTTCAGTTAGAATCATCATACCTGAATCCACTCATTGTGCTGCTAAGGGCCTGATGACACAGATTTCATTGCTGAGTGATATTGCTTTGTAAGTAAATACCACAACTTCTTTATCCATTTTTCACTTTCTGCGATGTTGAACTTGTACTGTAAACGAGGTTCTTGTAAACAGAGCCGTTCCAAACTTTGGGGTGGCTGTGTCTTTTTGATTTTAATTTCCCTAAGCTATAGGACCATAAGTGGAAGTGCCCTAGGTTCTGTTGCTTTGTTTTTTAGATGTTTCAGGAAACACCATACACTTCTCCCGAGTGGTTGTTGGCAATTTACATCCCGCCCATCAGCATAACAAGGCTCCCAGTTCTCCATGGCCTGTCCTGCCTTTCTGGATTTTACACTTTTTTCAGATGGCCCTTTTGACCGGGGGGAAGTGAGACTTCATTGTAGTGCAGATTTCCTTTGCAAGCTTGCTTGGTTGGCCAAAAAGGGCGTATGCGTTTTTTCCTGAATATATTCAGGAAAAAACGCATACGCCCTTTTTGGCCAAGTGCATCATTGTGGACGTTCTGCCTCTTTTCCTATGCTTTCAATGCAATTCCAGTCTACCTCCTGAAATCGGTTTCCTGCAATTCTGCCCCGCTTTCAAGTCCTCTTGGCAGCCTTACTTCAGTCTATTTTTGGACGATAGCTGTCATTTATAACTCTGCAGGTTTGTGAATTACAGTGTCCCTGAGCTCCTTTCTTCAACTCGCTTTCTTGTGACCTGGCCGCAACACCGCAGGATGGCTTCAGGCCCTAATCTGGTTCCGGCACGGCACGCTGAGCCTTTGGTTATTTCCTCTTCCTGGTGGGAAATGAGAGTTAAATTTGCCCGTCCAGACACCTCCAGCTAGCCTCTCATTGGTTCTCGCTATTCCTGTTCATCTTCCGCAGAAATTGCAAACTGGGCCAAACAGGAGGTTAAAGGCGCTGACTCTCCAAGTGGGGAGAGTGTTAGTAAAGCGTCTGGAATGTTGCACCCGAGTACCAGGGGAGGAAAACTGAGACATATTTGAACACGTCTCCCGATCACATGGTTGATCATACTCTAGGTTCCACATGCATGTTTTAGCTGAAGGAAGAATACCTTAAACCTGGGTAGTTGAAACCCGTGGAATGGGTACCATGCAATATGACTTCAAAGGGTCTTCATTTGCTCACCGAACCTCTCCAATCCTATCACTGCTGCGTTTATGCCCCTGTACACACGCTTGATTCTCTTTTGGAGACATAGCAATCCATAGGTTTTACGATACTTACTAGTCAGGTACATTCTTAGGCGTTTAATATGCGGTGTTGAGTCCATTTCGTTGAGCAAGGAGTAGCTCTTGTCTATTCCATATTTGGCTTAAGGAACTTTATCTGTGCTCATTTCAATCTCTGGTTTTATGCAGCACCCCAACTCACCTTTACCCTTAAGCAAGCATAAGTTGGTTTTCTAAATTTGAGACCCTGTTCTGTTCTGTAATTCAGTTCCTGTGTAGCCAAGTTTACATTCCGTGTATTACTGATATCTTATGATGTTTCTTTTTCTGTGTGACTTATTTCAGTTACAATCATCATACCTGAATCCACTCATTGTGATGCTAAGGGCCTGATGACATAGATTTCATTGCTGAGTGATATTGCTTTGTAAGTAAATACCACAACTTCTTTATCCATTTTTCACTTTCTGCGATGTTGAACTTGTACTGTAAACGAGGTTCTTGTAAACAGAGGCGTCCCAAACTTTGGGGTGGCTGTGTCTTTTTGATTTTAATTTCCCTAAGCTATAGGACCATAAGTGGCAGTGCCCTAGGCTCTGTTGCTTTGTTTTTTAGATGTTTCATGAAACACCATACACTTCTCCCGAGTGTCTGTTGGCAATTTACATCCCGCCCATCAGCATAACAAGGCTCCCAGTTCTCCATGGCCTGTCCTGCCTTTCTGGATTTTACACTTTTTTCAGATGGCCCTTTTGACCGGGGGGAAGTGAGACTTCATTGTAGTGCAGATTTCCTTTGCAAGCTTGCTTGGTTGGCCAAAAAGGGCGTATGCGTTTTTTCCTGAATATATTCAGGAAAAAACGCATACGCCCTTTTTGGCCAAGTGCATCATTGTGGACGTTCTGCCTCTTTTCCTATGCTTTCAATGCAATTCCAGTCTACCTCCTGAAATCGGTTTCCTGCAATTCTGCCCCGCTTTCAAGTCCTCTTGGCAGCCTTACTTCAGTCTATTTTTGGACGATAGCTGTCATTTATAACTCTGCAGGTTTGTGAATTACAGTGCCCCTGAGCTCCTTTCTTCAACTCGCTTTCTTGTCACCTGGCCGCAACACCGCAGGATGGCTTCAGGCCCTAATCTGGTTCCGGCCCGGCATGCTGAGCCTTTGGTTAATTCCTCTTCCTGGTGGGAAATGAGAGTTAAATTTGCCCGTCCAGACACCTCCAGCTAGCCTCTCATTGGTTCTCGCTATTCCTGTTCATCTTCCACAGAAATTGCAAACTGGGCCAAACAGGAGGTTAAAGGGACTGACTCTCCAAGTGGGGAGAGTGTTAGTAAAGCGTCTGGAATGTTGCACCCGAGTACCAGGGGAGGAAAACTGAGACATATTTGAACACGTCTCCCGATCACATGGTTCATCATACTCTAGGTTCCACATGCATGTTTTAGCTGAAGGAAGAATACCTTAAACCTGGGTAGTTGAAACCCGTGGAATAGGTACCATGCAATATGACTTCAAAGGGTCTTCATTTGCTCACCGCACCTCTCCAATCCTATCACTGCTGCGTTTATGCCCCTGTACACATGCTTGATTCTCTTTCGGAGACATAGCAATCCATAGGTTTTAAGATACTTACTAGTCAGGTACATTCTTAGGCGTTTAATATGGGGTGTTGAGTCCATTTCGTTGAGCAAGGAGTAGCTCTTGTCTATTCCATATTTGGCTTAAGGAACTTTATCTGTGCTCATTTCAATCTCTGGTTTTATGCAGCACCCCAACTCACCTTTACCCTTAAGCAAGCATAAGTTGGTTTTCTAAATTTGAGACCCTGTTCTGTTCTGTAATTCAGTTCCTGTGTAGCCAAGTTTCCATTCTGTGTATTACTGATATCTTATGATGTTTCTTTTTCTGTGTGACTTATTTCAGTTAGAATCATCATACCTGAATCCACTCATTGTGCTGCTACGGGCCTGATGACACAGATTTCATTGCTGAGTGATATTGCTTTGTAAGTAAATACCACAACTTCTTTATCCATTTTTCACTTTCTGCGATGTTGAACTTGTACTGTAAACGAGGTTCTTGTAAACAGAGCCGTTCCAAACTTTGGGGTGGCTGTGTCTTTTTGATTTTAATTTCCCTAAGCTATAGGACCATAAGTGGCAGTGCCCTAGGCTCTGTTGCTTTGTTTTTTAGATGTTTAAGGAAACACCATACACTCCTCCCGAGTGTCTGTTGGCAATTGACATCCCGCCCATCAGCATAACAAGTCTCCCAGTTCTCCATGGCCTGTCCTGCCTTTCTGGATTTTACACTTTTTTCAGATGGCCCTTTTGACCGGGGGGAAGTGAGACTTCATTGTAGTGCAGATTTCCTTTGCAAGCTTGCTTGGTTGGCCAAAAAGGGCGTATGCGTTTTTTCCTGAATATATTCAGAAAAAAACGCATACGCCCTTTTTGGCCAAGTGCATCATTGTGGACGTTCTGCCTCTTTTCCTATGCTTTCAATGCAATTCCAGTCTACCTCCTGAAATCGGTTTCCTGCAATTCTGCCCCGCTTTCAAGTCCTCTTGGCAGCCTTACTTCAGTCTATTTTTGGACGATAGCTGTCATTTATAACTCTGCAGGTTTGTGAATTACAGTGCCCCTGAGCTCCTTTCTTCAACTCGCTTTCTTGTGACCTGGCCGCAACACCGCAGGATGGCTTCAGGCCCTAATCTGGTTCCGGCCCGGCATGCTGAGCCTTTGGTTAATTCCTCTTCCTGGTGGGAAATGAGAGTTAAATTTGCCCGTCCAGACACCTCCAGCTAGCCTCTCATTGGTTCTCGCTATTCCTGTTCATCTTCCACAGAAATTGCAAACTGGGCCAAACAGGAGGTTAAAGGGACTGACTCTCCAAGTGGGGAGAGTGTTAGTAAAGCGTCTGGAATGTTGCACCCGAGTACCAGGGGAGGAAAACTGAGACATATTTGAACACGTCTCCCGATCACATGGTTGATCATACTCTAGGTTCCACATGCATGTTTTAGCTGAAGGAAGAATACCTTAAACCTGGGTAGTTGAAACCCGTGGAATGGGTACCATGCAATATGACTTCAAAGGGTCTTCATTTGCTCACCGCACCTCTCCAATCCTATCACTGCTGCGTTTATGCCCCTGTACACATGCTTGATTCTCTTTCGGAGACATAGCAATCCATAGGTTTTAAGATACTTACTAGTCAGGTACATTCTTAGGCGTTTAATATGGGGTGTTGAGTCCATTTCGTTGAGCAAGGAGTAGCTCTTGTCTATTCCATATTTGGCTTAAGGAACTTTATCTGTGCTCATTTCAATCTCTGGTTTTATGCAGCACCCCAACTCACCTTTACCCTTAAGCAAGCATAAGTTGGTTTTCTAAATTTGAGACCCTGTTCTGTTCTGTAATTCAGTTCCTGTGTAGCCAAGTTTCCATTCCGTGTATTACTGATATCTTATGATGTTTCTTTTTCTGTGTGACTTATTTCAGTTAGAATCATCATACCTGAATCCACTCATTGTGCTGCCACGGGCCTGATGACACAGATTTCATTGCTGAGTGATATTGCTTTGTAAGTAAATACCACAACTTCTTTATCCATTTTTCACTTTCTGCGATGTTGAACTTGTACTGTAAACGAGGTTCTTGTAAACAGAGCCGTTCCAAACTTTGGGGTGGCTGTGTCTTTTTGATTTTAATTTCCCTAAGCTATAGGACCATAAGTGGAAGTGCCCTAGGCTCTGTTGCTTTGTTTTTTAGATGTTTCAGGAAACACCATACACTTCTCCCAAGTGTCTGTTGGCAATTTACATCCCGCCCATCAGCATAACAAGGCTCCCAGTTCTCAATGGCCTGTTGCCTTTCTGGATTTTACACTTTTTTCAGATGGCCCTTTTTGCCGGGGGGAAGTGAGACTTCATTGTAGTGCAGATTTCCTTTGCAAGCTTGCTTGGTTGGCCAAAAAGGGCGTATGCGTTTTTTCCTGAATATATTCAGGAGAAAACGCATACGCCCTTTTTGGCCAAGTGCATCATTGTGGACGTTCTGCCTCTTTTCCTATGCTTTCAATGCAATTCCAGTCTACCTCCTGAAATCGGTTTCCTGCAATTCTGCCCCTCTTTCAAGTCCTCTTGGCAGCCTTACTTCAGTCTATTTTTGGACGATAGCTGTCATTTATAACTCTGCAGGTTTGTGAATTACAGTGCCCCTGAGCTCCTTTCTTCAACTCGCTTTCTTGTGACCTGGCCGCAACACCGCAGGATGGCTTCAGGCCCTAATCTGGTTCCGGCCCAGCATGCTGAGCCTTTGGTTAATTCCTCTTCCTGGTGGGAAATGAGAGTTAAATTTGCCCGTCCAGACACCTCCAGCTAGCCTCTCATTGGTTCTCGCTATTCCTGTTCATCTTCCGCAGAAATTGCAAACTGGGCCAAACAGGAGGTTAAAGGGACTGACTCTCCAAGTGGGGAGAGTGTTAGGAAAGCGTCTGGAATGTTGCACCCGAGTACCAGGGGAGGAAAACTGAGACATATTTGAACACGTCTCCCGATCACATGGTTGATCATACTCTAGGTTCCACATGCATGTTTTAGCTGAAGGAAGAATACCTTAAACCTGGGTAGTTGAAACCCGTGGAATGGGTACCATGCAATATGACTTCAAAGGGTCTTCATTTGCTCACCGAACCTCTCCAATCCTATCACTGCTGCGTTTATGCCCCTGTACACATGCTTGATTCTCTTTCGGAGACATAGCAATCCATAGGTTTTAAGATACTTACTAGTCAGGTACATTCTTAGGCGTTTAATATGCGGTGTTGAGTCCATTTCGTTGAGCAAGGAGTAGCTCTTGTCTATTCCATATTTGGCTTAAGGAACTTTATCTGTGCTCATTTCAATCTCTGGTTTTATGCAGCACCCCAACTCACCTTTACCCTTAAGCAAGCATAAGTTGGTTTTCTAAATTTGAGACCCTGTTCTGTTCTGTAATTCAGTTCCTGTGTAGCCAAGTTTCCATTCCGTGTATTACTGATAACTTATGATGTTTCTTTTTCTGTGTGACTTATTTCAGTTAGAATCATCATACCTGAATCCACTCATTGTGCTGCTAAGGGCCTGATGACACAGATTTCATTGCTGAGTGATATTGCTTTGTAAGTAAATACCACAACTTCTTTATCCATTTTTCACTTTCTGCGATGTTGAACTTGTACTGTAAACGAGGTTCTTGTAAACAGAGCCGTTCCAAACTTTGGGGTGGCTGTGTCTTTTTGATTTTAATTTCCCTAAGCTATAGGACCATAAGTGGAAGTGCCCTAGGCTCTGTTGCTTTGTTTTTTAGATGTTTCAGGAAACACCATACACTTCTCCCAAGTGTCTGTTGGCAATTTACATCCCGCCCATCAGCATAACAAGGCTCCCAGTTCTCAATGGCCTGTTGCCTTTCTGGATTTTACACTTTTTTCAGATGGCCCTTTTGGCCGGGGGGAAGTGAGACTTCATTGTAGTGCAGATTTCCTTTCCAAGCTTGCTTGGTTGGCCAAAAAGGGCGTATGCGTTTTTTCCTGAATATATTCAGGAGAAAACGCATACGCCCTTTTTGGCCAAGTGCATCATTGTGGACGTTCTGCCTCTTTTCCTATGCTTTCAATGCAATTCCAGTCTACCTCCTGAAATCGGTTTCCTGCAATTCTGCCCCTCTTTCAAGTCCTCTTGGCAGCCTTACTTCAGTCTATTTTTGGACGATAGCTGTCATTTATAACTCTGCAGGTTTGTGAATTACAGTGCCCCTGAGCTCCTTTCTTCAACTCGCTTTCTTGTGACCTGGCCGCAACACCGCAGGATGGCTTCAGGCCCTAATCTGGTTCCGGCCCAGCATGCTGAGCCTTTGGTTAATTCCTCTTCCTGGTGGGAAATGAGAGTTAAATTTGCCCGTCCAGACACCTCCAGCTAGCCTCTCATTGGTTCTCGCTATTCCTGTTCATCTTCCGCAGAAATTGCAAACTGGGCCAAACAGGAGGTTAAAGGGACTGACTCTCCAAGTGGGGAGAGTGTTAGTAAAGCGTCTGGAATGTTGCACCCGAGTACCAGGGGAGGAAAACTGAGACATATTTGAACACGTCTCCCGATCACATGGTTGATCATACTCTAGGTTCCACATGCATGTTTTAGCTGAAGGAAGAATACCTTAAACCTGGGTAGTTGAAACCCGTGGAATGGGTACCATGCAATATGACTTCAAAGGGTCTTCATTTGCTCACCGAACCTCTCCAATCCTATCACTGCTGCGTTTATGCCCCTGTACACATGCTTTATTCTCTTTCGGAGACATAGCAATCCATAGGTTTTAAGATACTTACTAGTCAGGTACATTCTTAGGCGTTTAATATGCGGTGTTGAGTCCATTTCGTTGAGTAAGGAGTAGCTCTTGTCTATTCCATATTTGGCTTAAGGAACTTTATCTGTGCTCATTTCAATCTCTGGTTTTATGCAGCACCCCAACTCACCTTTACCCTTAAGCAAGAATAAGTTGGTTTTCTAAATTTGAGACCCTGTTCTGTTCTGTAATTCAGTTCCTGTGTAGCCAAGTTTACATTCCGTGTATTACTGATATCTTATGATGTTTCTTTTTCTGTGTGACTTATTTCAGTTAGAATCATCATACCTGAATCCACTCATTGTGCTGCTAAGGGCCTGATGACACAGATTTCATTGCTGAGTGATATTGCTTTGTAAGTAAATACCACAACTTCTTTATCCATTTTTCACTTTCTGCGATGTTGAACTTGTACTGTAAACGAGGTTCTTGTAAACAGAGCCGTTCCAAACTTTGGGGTGGCTGTGTCTTTTTGATTTTAATTTCCCTAAGCTATAGGACCATAAGTGGCAGTGCCCTAGGCTCTGTTGCTTTGTTTTTTAGATGTTTCAGGAAACACCATACACTCCTCCCGAGTGTCTGTTGGCAATTTACATCCCGCCCATCAGCATAACAAGGCTCCCAGTTCTCCATGGCCTGTCCTGCCTTTCTGGATTTTACACTTTTTTCAGATGGCCCTTTTGGCCGGGGGGAAGTGAGACTTCATTGTAGTGCAGATTTCCTTTGCAAGCTTGCTTGGTTGGCCAAAAAGGGCGTATGCGTTTTTTCCTGAATATATTCAGGAAAAAAAGCATACGCCCTTTTTGGCCAAGTGCATCATTGTGGACGTTCTGCCTCTTTTCCTATGCTTTCAATGCAATTCCAGTCTACCTCTTGAAATCGGTGTCCTGCAATTCTGCCCCGCTTTCAAGTCCTCTTGGCAGCCTTACTTGAGTATATTTTTGGACGATAGCTGTCATTTATAACTCTGCAGGTTTGTGAATTACAGTGCCCCTGAGCTCCTTTCTTCAACTCGCTTTCTTGTGACCTGGCCGCAACACCGCAGGATGGCTTCAGGCCCTAATCTGGTTCCGGCCCGGCATGCTGAGCCTTTGGTTAATTCCTCTTCCTGGTGGGAAATGAGAGTTAAATTTGCCCGTCCAGACACCTCCAGCTAGCCTCTCATTGGTTCTCGCTATTCCTGTTCATCTTCCGCAGAAATTGCAAACTGGGCCAAACAGGAGGTTAAAGGGACTGACTCTCCAAGTGGGGAGAGTGTTAGTAAAGCGTCTGGAATGTGGCACCCGAGTACCAGGGGAGGAAAACTGAGACATATTTAAACACGTCTCCCGATCACATGGTTGATCATACTCTAGGTTCCACATGCATGTTTTAGCTGAAGGAAGAATACCTTAAAACTGGGTAGTTGAAACCCGTGGAATGGGTACCATGCAATATGACTTCAAAGGGTCTTCATTTGCTCACCGCACCTCTCCAATCCTATCACTGCTGCGTTTATGCCCCTGTACACATGCTTGATTCTCTTTCAGAGACATAGCAATCCATAGGTTTTAAGATACTTACTAGTCAGGTACATTCTTAGGCGTTTAATATGCGGTGTTGAGTCCATTTCGTTGAGTAAGGAGTAGCTCTTGTCTATTCCATATTTGGCTTAAGGAACTTTATCTGTGCTCATTTCAATCTCTGGTTTTATGCAGCACCCCAACTCACCTTTACCCTTAAGCAAGAATAAGTTGGTTTTCTAAATTTGAGACCCTGTTCTGTTCTGTAATTCAGTTCCTGTGTAGTCAAGTTTACATTCCGTGTATTACTGATATCTTATGATGTTTCTTTTTCTGTGTGACTTATTTCAGTTAGAATCATCGTACCTGAATCCACTCATTGTGCTGCTAAGGGCCTGATGACACAGATTTCATTGCTGAGTGATATTGCTTTGTAAGTAAATACCACAACTTCTTTATCCATTTTTCACTTTCTGCGATGTTGAACTTGTACTGTAAACGAGGTTCCTGTAAACAGAGCCGTTCCAAACTTTGGGGTGGCTGTGTCTTTTTGATTTTAATTTCCCTAAGCTATAGGACCATAAGTGGAAGTGCCCTAGGCTCTGTTGCTTTGTTTTTTAGATGTTTCAGGAAACACCATACACTTCTCCCAAGTGTCTGTTGGCAATTTACATCCCGCCCATCAGCATAACAAGGCTCCCAGTTCTCCATGGCCTGTTGCCTTTCTGGATTTTACACTTTTTTCAGATGGCCCTTTTGGCCGGGGGGAAGTGAGACTTCATTGTAGTGCAGATTTCCTTTGCAAGCTTGCTTGGTTGGCCAAAAAGGGCGTATGCGTTTTTTCCTGAATATATTCAGGAAAAAACGCATACGCCCTTTTTGGCCAAGTGCATCATTGTGGACGTTCTGCCTCTTTTCCTATGCTTTCTATGCAATTCCAGTCTACCTCCTGAAATCGGTTTCCTGCAATTCTGCCCCGCTTTCAAGTCCTCTTGGCAGCCTTACTTCAGTCTATTTTTGGACGATAGCTGTCATTTATAACTCTGCAGGTTTGTGAATTACAGTGCCCCTGAGCTCCTTTCTTCAACTCGCTTTCTTTTGAGCTGGCCGCAACACCGCAGGATGGCTTCAGGCCCTAATCTGGTTCCGGCCCGGCATGCTGAGCCTTTGGTTAATTCCTCTTCCTGGTGGGAAATGAGAGTTAAATTTGCCCGTCCAGACACCTCCAGCTAGCCTCTCATTGGTTCTCGCTATTCCTGTTCATCTTCCGCAGAAATTGCAAACTGGGCCAAACAGGAGGTTAAAGGGACTGACTCTCCAAGTGGGGAGAGTGTTAGTAAAGCGTCTGGAATGTTGCACCCGAGTACCAGGGGAGGAAAACTGAGACATATTTGAACACGTCTCCCGATCACATGGTTGATCATACTCTAGGTTCCACATGCATGTTTTAGCTGAAGGAAGAATACCTTAAACCTGGGTAGTTGAAACCCGTGTAATGGGTACCATGCAATATGACTTCAAAGGGTCTTCATTTGCTCACCGCACCTCTCCAATCCTATCACTGCTGCGTTTATGCCCCTGTACACATGCTTGATTCTCTTTCGGAGACATAGCAATCCATAGGTTTTAAGATACTTACAAGTCAGGTACATTCTTAGGTGTTTAATATGCGGTGTTGAGTCCATTTCGTTGAGCAAGGAGTAGCTCTTGTCTATTCCATATTTGGCTTAAGGAACTTTATCTGTGCTCATTTCAATCTCTGGTTTTATGCAGCACCCCAACTCACCATTACTCTTAAGCAAGCATAAGTTGTTTTTCTAAATTTGAGACCGTGTTTTGTTCTGTAATTCAGTTCCTGTGTAGCCAAGTTTCCATTCCGTGTATTATTGATATCTTATGATGTTTCTTTTTCTATGTGACTTATTTCAGTTAGAATCATCATACCTGAATCCACTCATTGTGCTGCTAAGGGCCTGATGACATAGATTTCATTGCTGCGTGATATTGCTTTGTAAGTGAATACCACAACTTCTTTATCCATTTTTCACTTTCTGCGATGTTGAACTTGTACTGTAAACGAGGTTCTTGTAAACAGAGCCGTTCCAAACTTTGGGGTGGCTGTGTCTTTTTGATTTTAATTTCCCTAAGCTATAGGACCATAAGTGGAAGTGCCCTAGGCTCTGTTGCTTTGTTTTTTAGATGTTTCAGGAAACACCATACACTTCTCCCGAGTGGTTGTTGGCAATTTACATCCCGCCCATCAGCATAACAAGGCTCCCAGTTCTCAATGGCCTGTTGCCTTTCTGGATTTTACACTTTTTTCAGATGGCCCTTTTGGCCGGGGGGAAGTGAGACTTCATTGTAGTGCAGATTTCCTTTGCAAGCTTGCTTGGTTGGCCAAAAAGGGCGTATGCGTTTTTTCCTGAATATATTCAGGAAAAAACGCATACGCCCTTTTTGGCCAAGTGCATCATTGTGGACGTTCTGCCTCTTTTCCTATGCTTTCAATGCAATTCCAGTCTACCTCCTGAAATCGGTTTCCTGCAATTCTGCCCCGCTTTCAAGTCCTCTTGGCAGCCTTACTTCAGTCTATTTTTGGACGATAGCTGTCATTTATAAGTCTGCAGGTTTGTGAATTACAGTGCCCCTGAGCTCCTTTCTTCAACTCGCTTTCTTGTGACCTGGCCGCAACACCGCAGGATGGCTTCAGGCCCTAATCTGGTTCCGGCCCGGCATGCTGAGCCTTTGGTTAATTCCTCTTCCTGGTGGGAAATGAGAGTTAAATTTGCCCGTCCAGACCCCTCCAGCTAGCCTCTCATTGGTTCTCGCTATTCCTGTTCATCTTCCGCAGAAATTGCAAACTGGGCCAAACAGGAGGTTAAAGGGACTGACTCTCCAAGTGGGGAGAGTGTTAGTAAAGCGTCTGGAATGTTGCACCCGAGTACCAGGGGAGGAAAACTGAGACATATTTGAACACGTCTCCCGATCACATGGTTGATCATACTCTAGGTTCCACATGCATGTTTTAGCTGAAGGAAGAATACCTTAAACCTGGGTAGTTGAAACCCGTGGAATGGGTACCATGCAATATGACTTCAAAGGGTCTTCATTTGCTCACCGAACCTCTCCAATCCTATCACTGCTGCGTTTATGCCCCTGTACACATGCTTGATTCTCTTTCGGAGACATAGCAATCCATAGGTTTTAAGATACTTACTAGTCAGGTACATTCTTAGGCGTTTAATATGGGGTGTTGAGTCCATTTCGTTGAGCAAGGAGTAGCTCTTGTCTATTCCATATTTGGCTTAAGGAACTTTATCTGTGCTCATTTCAATCTCTGGTTTTATGCAGCACCCCAACTCACCTTTACCCTTAAGCAAGAATAAGTTGGTTTTCTAAATTTGAGACCCTGTTCTGTTCTGTAATTCAGTTCCTGTGTAGCCAAGTTTACATTCCGTGTATTACTGATATCTTATGATGTTTCTTTTTCTGTGTGACTTATTTCAGTTAGAATCATCATACCTGAATCCACTCATTGTGCTGCTAAGGGCCTGATGACACAGATTTCATTGCTGAGTGATATTGCTTTGTAAGTAAATACCACAACTTCTTTATCCATTTTTCACTTTCTGCGATGTTGAACTTGTACTGTAAACGAGGTTCTTGTAAACAGAGCCGTTCCAAACTTTGGGGTGGCTGTGTCTTTTTGATTTTAATTTCCCTAAGCTATAGGACCATAAGTGGCAGTGCCCTAGGCTCTGTTGCTTTGTTTTTTAGATGTTTCAGGAAACACCATACACTTCTCCCAAGTGTCTGTTGGCAATTTACATCCTGCCCATCAGCATAACAAGGCTCCCAGTTCTCCATGGCCTGTCCTGCCTTTCTGGATTTTACACTTTTTTCAGATGGCCCTTTTGACCGGGGGGAAGTGAGACTTCATTGTAGTGCAGATTTCCTTTGCAAGCTTGCTTGTTTGGCCAAAAAGGGCGTATGCGTTTTTTCCTGAATATATTCAGGAAAAAACGCATACGCCCTTTTTGGCCAAGTGCATCATTGTGGACGTTCTGCCTCTTTTCCTATGCTTTCAATGCAATTCCAGTCTACCTCCTGAAATCGGTTTCCTGCAATTCTGCCCCGCTTTCAAGTCCTCTTGGCAGCCTTACTTCAGTCTATTTTTGGACGATAGCTGTCATTTATAACTCTGCAGGTTTGTGAATTACAGAGCCCCTGAGCTCCTATCTTCAACTCGCTTTCTTGTGACCTGGCCGCAACACCACAGGATGGCTTCAGGCCCTAATCTGGTTCCGGCCCGGCATGCTGAGCCTTTGGTTAATTCCTCTTCCTGGTGGGAAATGAGAGTTAAATTTGCCCGTCCAGACCCCTCCAGCTAGCCTCTCATTGGTTCTCGCTATTCCTGTTCATCTTCCGCAGAAATTGCAAACTGGGCCAAACAGGAGGTTAAAGGGACTGACTCTCCAAGTGGGGAGAGTGTTAGTAAAGCGTCTGGAATGTTGCACCCGAGTACCAGGGGAGGAAAACTGAGACATATTTGAACACGTCTCCCGATCACATGGTTGATCATACTCTAGGTTCCACATGCATGTTTTAGCTGAAGGAAGAATACCTTAAACCTGGGTAGTTGAAACCCGTGGAATGGGTACCATGCAATATGACTTCAAAGGGTCTTCATTTGCTCACCGAACCTCTCCAATCCTATCACTGCTGCGTTTATGCCCCTGTACACATGCTTGATTCTCTTTCGGAGACATAGCAATCCATAGGTTTTAAGATACTTACTAGTCAGGTACATTCTTAGGCGTTTAATATGCGGTGTTGAGTCCATTTCGTTGAGCAAGGAGTAGCTCTTGTCTATTCCATATTTGGCTTAAGGAACTTTATCTGTGCTCATTTCAATCTCTGGTTTTATGCAGCACCCCAACTCACCTTTACCCTTAAGCAAGAATAAGTTGGTTTTCTAAATTTGAGACCCTGTTCTGTTCTGTAATTCAGTTCCTGTGTAGCCAAGTTTACATTCCGTGTATTACTGATATCTTATGATGTTTCTTTTTCTGTGTGACTTATTTCAGTTAGAATCATCATACCTGAATCCACTCATTGTGCTGCTAAGGGCCTGATGACACAGATTTCATTGCTGAGTGATATTGCTTTGTAAGTAAATACCACAACTTCTTTATCCATTTTTCACTTTCTTCGATGTTGAACTTGTACTGTAAACGAGGTTCTTGTAAACAGAGCCGTTCCAAACTTTGGGGTGGCTGTGTCTTTTTGATTTTAATTTCCCTAAGCTATAGGACCATAAGTGGCAGTGCCCTAGGCTCTGTTGCTTTGTTTTTTAGATGTTTCAGGAAACACCATACACTCCTCCCGAGTGTCTGTTGGCAATTTACATCCCGCCCATCAGCATAACAAGGCTCCCAGTTCTCCATGGCCTGTCCTGCCTTTCTGGATTTTACACTTTTTTCAGATGGCCCTTTTGGCCGGGGGGAAGTGAGACTTCATTGTAGTGCAGATTTCCTTTGCAAGCTTGCTTGGTTGGCCAAAAAGGGCGTATGCGTTTTTTCCTGAATATATTCAGGAAAAAACGCATACGCCCTTTTTGGCCAAGTGCATCATTGTGGACGTTCTGCCTCTTTTCCTATGCTTTCAATGCAATTCCAGTCTACCTCTTGAAATCGGTGTCCTGCAATTCTGCCGCGCTTTCAAGTCCTCTTGGCAGCCTTACTTCAGTCTATTTTTGGACGATAGCTGTCATTTATAACTCTGCAGGTTTGTGAATTACAGTGCCCCTGAGCTCCTTTCTTCAACTCGCTTTCTTGTGACCTGGCCGCAACACCGCAGGATGGCTTCAGGCCCTAATCTGGTTCCGGCCCGGCATGCTGAGCCTTTGGTTAATTCCTCTTCCTGGTGGGAAATGAGAGTTAAATTTGCCCGTCCAGACACCTCCAGCTAGCCTCTCATTGGTTCTCGCTATTCCTGTTCATCTTCCGCAGAAATTGCAAACTGGGCCAAACAGGAGGTTAAAGGGACTGACTCTCCAAGTGGGGAGAGTGTTAGTAAAGCGTCTGGAATGTGGCACCCGAGTACCAGGGGAGGAAAACTGAGACATATTTAAACACGTCTCCCGATCACATGGTTGATCATACTCTAGGTTCCACATGCATGTTTTAGCTGAAGGAAGAATACCTTAAAACTGGGTAGTTGAAACCCGTGGAATGGGTACCATGCAATATGACTTCAAAGGGTCTTCATTTGCTCACCGCACCTCTCCAATCCTATCACTGCTGCGTTTATGCCCCTGTACACATGCTTGATTCTCTTTCGGAGACATAGCAATCCATAGGTTTTAAGATACTTACTAGTCAGGTACATTCTTAGGCGTTTAATATGGGGTGTTGAGTCCATTTCGTTGAGTAAGGAGTAGCTCTTGTCTATTCCATATTTGGCTTAAGGAACTTTATCTGTGCTCATTTCAATCTCTGGTTTTATGCAGCACCCCAACTCACCTTTACCCTTAAGCAAGAATAAGTTGGTTTTCTAAATTTGAGACCCTGTTCTGTTCTGTAATTCAGTTCCTGTGTAGCCAAGTTTACATTCCGTGTATTACTGATATCTTATGATGTTTCTTTTTCTGTGTGACTTATTTCAGTTAGAATCATCGTACCTGAATCCACTCATTGTGCTGCTAAGGGCCTGATGACACAGATTTCATTGCTGAGTGATATTGCTTTGTAAGTAAATACCACAACTTCTTTATCCATTTTTCACTTTCTGCGATGTTGAACTTGTACTGTAAACGAGGTTCCTGTAAACAGAGCCGTTCCAAACTTTGGGGTGGCTGTGTCTTTTTGATTTTAATTTCCCTAAGCTATAGGACCATAAGTGGAAGTGCCCTAGGCTCTGTTGCTTTGTTTTTTAGATGTTTCAGGAAACACCATACACTTCTCCCAAGTGTCTGTTGGCAATTTACATCCCGCCCATCAGCATAACAAGGCTCCCAGTTCTCAATGGCCTGTTGCCTTTCTGGATTTTACACTTTTTTCAGATGGCCCTTTTGGCCGGGGGGAAGTGAGACTTCATTGTAGTGCAGATTTCCTTTGCAAGCTTGCTTGGTTGGCCAAAAAGGGCGTATGCGTTTTTTCCTGAATATATTCAGGAAAAAACGCATACGCCCTTTTTGGCCAAGTGCATCATTGTGGACGTTCTGCCTCTTTTCCTATGCTTTCAATGCAATTCCAGTCTACCTCCTGAAATCGGTTTCCTGCAATTCTGCCCCGCTTTCAAGTCCTCTTGGCAGCCTTACTTCAGTCTATTTTTGGACGATAGCTGTCATTTATAACTCTGCAGGTTTGTGAATTACAGTGCCCCTGAGCTCCTTTCTTCAACTCGCTTTCTTGTGACCTGGCCGCAACACCGCAGGATGGCTTCAGGCCCTAATCTGGTTCCGGCCCGGCATGCTGAGCCTTTGGTTAATTCCTCTTCCTGGTGGGAAATGAGAGTTAAATTTGCCCGTCCAGACACCTCCAGCTAGCCTCTCATTGGTTCTCGCTATTCCTGTTCATCTTCCGCAGAAATTGCAAACTGGGCCAAACAGGAGGTTAAAGGGACTGACTCTCCAAGTCGGGAGAGTGTTAGTAAAGCGTCTGGAATGTTGCACCCGAGTACCAGGGGAGGAAAACTGAGACATATTTGAACACGTCTCCCGATCACATGGTTGATCATACTCTAGGTTCCACATGCATGTTTTAGCTGAAGGAAGAATACCTTAAACCTGGGTAGTTGAAACCCGTGTAATGGGTACCATGCAATATGACTTCAAAGGGTCTTCATTTGCTCACCGCACCTCTCCAATCCTATCACTGCTGCGTTTATGCCCCTGTACACATGCTTGATTCTCTTTCGGAGACATAGCAATCCATAGGTTTTAAGATACTTACAAGTCAGGTACATTCTTAGGTGTTTAATATGCAGTGTTGAGTCCATTTCGTTGAACAAGGAGTAGCTCTTGTCTATTCCATATTTGGCTTAAGGAACTTTATCTGTGCTCATTTCAATCTCTGGTTTTATGCAGCACCCCAACTCACCGTTACTCTTAAGCAAGCATAAGTTGTTTTTCTAAATTTGAGACCGTGTTTTGTTCTGTAATTCAGTTCCTGTGTAGCCAAGTTTCCATTCCGTGTATTATTGATATCTTATGATGTTTCTTTTTCTATGTGACTTATTTCAGTTAGAATCATCATACCTGAATCCACTCATTGTGCTGCTAAGGGCTTGATGACATAGATTTCATTGCTGCGTGATATTGCTTTGTAAGTGAATACCACAACTTCTTTATCCATTTTTCACTTTCTGCGATGTTGAACTTGTACTGTAAACGAGGTTCTTGTAAACAGAGCCGTTCCAAACTTTGGGGTGGCTGTGTCTTTTTGATTTTAATTTCCCTAAGCTATAGGACCATAAGTGGAAGTGCCCTAGGCTCTGTTGCTTTGTTTTTTAGATGTTTCAGGAAACACCATACACTTCTCCCGAGTGGTTGTTGGCAATTTACATCCCGCCCATCAGCATAACAAGGCTCCCAGTTCTCAATGGCCTGTTGCCTTTCTGGATTTTACACTTTTTTCAGATGGCCCTTTTGGCCGGGGGGAAGTGAGACTTCATTGTAGTGCAGATTTCCTTTGCAAGCTTGCTTGGTTGGCCAAAAAGGGCGTATGCGTTTTTTCCTGAATATATTCAGGAAAAAACGCATACGCCCTTTTTGGCCAAGTGCATCATTGTGGACGTTCTGCCTCTTTTCCTATGCTTTCAATGCAATTCCAGTCTACCTCCTGAAATCGGTTTCCTGCAATTCTGCCCCGCTTTCAAGTCCTCTTGGCAGCCTTACTTCAGTCTATTTTTGGACGATAGCTGTCATTTATAAGTCTGCAGGTTTGTGAATTACAGTGCCCCTGAGCTCCTTTCTTCAACTCGCTTTCTTGTGAGCTGGCCGCAACACCGCAGGATGGCTTCAGGCCCTAATCTGGTTCCGGACCGGCACGCTGAGCCTTTGGTTATTTCCTCTTCCTGGTGGGAAATGAGAGTTAAATTTGCCCGTCCAGACACCTCCAGCTAGCCTCTCATTGGTTCTTGCTATTCCTGTTCATCTTCCGCAGAAATTGCAAACTGGGCCAAACAGGAGGTTAAAGGCGCTGACTCTCCAAGTGGGGAGAGTGTTAGTAAAGCGTCTGGAATGTTGCACCCGAGTACCAGGGGAGGAAAACTGAGACATATTTGAACACGTCTCCCGTTCACATGGTTGATCATACTTGGGTTCCACATGCATGTTTTAGCTGAAGGAAGAATCCCTTAAACCTGGAGAGTTGAGACCCGTGGAATGGGTACCATGCAATATGACTTCAAAGGGTCTTCATTTGCTCACCGAACCTCTCCAATCCTATCACTGCTGCGTTTATGCCCCTGAACACATGCTTGATTCTCTTTTGGAGACATAGCAATCCATAGGTTTTACGATACTTACTAGTCAGGTACATTCTTAGGCGTTTAATATGCGGTGTTGGGTCCATTTCGTTGAGCAAGGAGTAGCTCTTGTCTATTCCATATTTGACTTAAGGAACTTTATCTGTGCTCATTTCAATCTCTTGTTTTATGCAGCACCCCACCTCACCTTTACCCTTAAGCAAGCATAAGTTGGTTTTCTAAATTTGAGACCCTCTTCTGTTCTGTAATTCAGTTCCTGTGTAGCCAAGTTTACATTCCGTGTATTACTGATATCTTATGATGTTTCTTTTTCTGTGTGACTTACTTCAGTTACAATCATCCTACCTGAATCCACTCATTGTGCTGCTAAGGGCCTGATGACACAGATTTCATTGCTGAGTGATACTGCATTGTACGTAAGTACCACATGTTCTTTATCCATTTTTCACTTTCTGCGATGTTGAACTTGTACTGTAAACGAGGTTCTTGTAAACAGAGCCGTTCCAAACTTTGGGGTGGCTGTGTCTTTTTGATTTTAATTTCCCTAAGCTATAGGACCATAAGTGGAAGTGCCCTAGGCTCTGTTGCTTTGTTTTTTAGATGTTTCAGGAAACACCATACACTTCTCCCAAGTGTCTGTTGGCAATTTACATCCCGCCCATCAGCATAACAAGGCTCCCAGTTCTCAATGGCCTGTTGCCTTTCTGGATTTTACACTTTTTTCAGATGGCCCTTTTGACCGGGGGGAAGTGAGACTTCATTGTAGTGCAGATTTCCTTTGCAAGCTTGCTTGGTTGGCCAAAAAGGGCGTATGCGTTTTTTCCTGAATATATTCAGGAAAAAACGCATACGCCCTTTTTGGCCAAGTGCATCATTGTGGACGTTCTGCCTCTCTTCCTATGCTTTCAATGCAATTCCAGTCTACCTCCTGAAATCGGTTTCCTGCAATTCTGCCCCGCTTTCAAGTCCTCTTGGCAGCCTTACTTCAGTCTATTTTTGGACGATAGCTGTCATTTATAACTCTGCAGGTTTGTGAATTACAGTGCCCCTGAGCTCCTTTCTTCAACTCGCTTTCTTGTGACCTGGCCGCAACACCGCAGGATGGCTTCAGGCCCTAATCTGGTTCCGGCACGGCACGCTGAGCCTTTGGTTAATGCCTCTTCCTGGTGGGAAATGAGAGTTAAATTTGCCCGTCCAGACACCTCCAGGTAGTCTCTCATTGGTTCTCGCTATTCCTGTTCATCTTCCGCAGAAATTGCAAACTGGGCCAAACAGGAGGTTAAAGGGACTGACTCTCCAAGTCGGGAGAGTGTTAGTAAAGCGTCTGGAATGTTGCACCCGAGTACTAGGGGAGGAAAACTGAGACATATTTGAATACGTCTCCCGATCACATGGTTGATCATACTCTAGGTTCCACATGCATGTTTTAGCTGAAGGAAGAATACCTTAAACCTGGGTAGTTGAAACCCGTGGAATGGGTACCATGCAATATGACTTCAAAGGGTCTTCATTTGCTCACCGAACCTCTCCAATCCTATCACTGCTGCGTTTCTGCCCCTGTACACATGCTTGATTCTCTTTCGGAGACATAGCAATCCATAGGTTTTAAGATACTTACTAGTCAGGAACATTCTTAGGCGTTTAATATGGGGTGTTGAGTCCATTTCGTTGAGCAAGGAGTAGCTCTTGTCTATTCCATATTTGGCTTAAGGAACTTTATCTGTGCTCATTGCAATCTCTGGTTTTATGCAGCACCCCAACTCACCTTTACCCTTAAGCAAGCATAAGTTGGTTTTCTAAATTTGAGACCCTGTTCTGTTCTGTAATTCTGTTCCTGTGTAGCCAAGTTTACATTCCGTGTATTACTGATATGTTATGATGTTTCTTTTTCTGTGTGACTTATTTCAGTTAGAATCATCATACCTGAATCCACTCATTGTGCTGCTAAGGGCCTGATGACATAGATTTCATTGCTGAGTGATATTGCTTTGTAAGTAAATACCACAACTTCTTTATCCATTTTTCACTTTCTGCGATGTTGAACTTGTACTGTAAACGAGGTTCTTGTAAACAGAGGCGTCCCAAACTTTGGGGTGGCTGTGTCTTTTTGATTTTAATTTCCCTAAGCTATAGGACCATAAGTGGCAGTGCCCTAGGCTCTGTTGCTTTGTTTTTTAGATGTTTCAGGAAACACCATACACTTCTCCCGAGTGTCTGTTGGCAATTTACATCCCGCCCATCAGCATAACAAGGCTCCCAGTTCTCCATGGCCTGTCCTACCTTTCTGGATTTTATACTTTTTTCAGATGGCCCTTTTGACCGGGGGGAAGTGAGACTTCATTGTAGTGCAGATTTCCTTTGCAAGCTTGCTTGGTTGGCCAAAAAGTGCGTATGCGTTTTTTCCTGAATATATTCAGGAATAATCTGCCCGTCCAGACACCTCCAGCTAGCCTCTCATTGGTTCTCGCTATTCCTGTTCATCTTCCGCAGAAATTGCAAACTGGGCCAAACAGGAGGTTAAAGGCGCTGACTCTCCAAGTGGGGAGAGTGTTAGTAAAGCGTCTGGAATGTTGCACCCGAGTACCAGGGGAGGAAAACTGAGACATATTTGAACACGTCTCCCGTTCACATGGTTGATCATACTTGGGTTCCACATGCATGTTTTAGCTGAAGGAAGAATACCTTAAACCTGGAGAGTTGAGACCCGTGTAATGGGTACCATGCAATATGACTTCAAAGGGTCTTCATTTGCTCACCGAACCTCTTCAATCCTATCACTGCTGCGTTTATGCCCCTGTACACATGCTTGATTCTCTTTTGGAGACATAGCAATCCATAGGTTTTACGATACTTACTAGTCAGGTACATTCTTAGGCGTTTAATATGCGGTGTTGTGTCCATTTCGTTGAGCAAGGAGTAGCTCTTGTCTATTCCATATTTGACTTAAGGAACTTTATCTGTGCTCATTTCAATCTCTGGTTTTATGCAGCACCCCAACTCACCTTTACCCTTAAGCAAGCATAAGTTGGTTTTCTAAATTTGAGACCCTGTTCTGTTCTGTAATTCAGTTCCTGTGTAGCCAAGTTTACATTCCGTGTATTACTGATATCTTATGATGTTTTTTTTCTGTGTGACTTATTTCAGTTAGAATCATCATACCTGAATCCACTCATTGTGCTGCTAAGGGCCTGATGACACAGATTTCATTGCTGAGTGATATTGCTTTGTAAGTAAATACCACAACTTCTTTATCCATTTTTCACTTTCTGCGATGTTGAACTTGTACTGTAAACGAGGTTCTTGTAAACAGAGCCGTTCCAAACTTTGGGGTGGCTGTGTCTTTTTGATTTTAATTTCCCTAAGCTATAGGACCATAAGTGGAAGTGCCCTAGGTTCTGTTGCTTTGTTTTTTAGATGTTTCAGGAAACACCATACACTTCTCCCGAGTGGTTGTTGGCAATTTACATCCCGCCCATCAGCATAACAAGGCTCCCAGTTCTCCATGGCCTGTCCTGCCTTTCTGGATTTTACACTTTTTTCAGATGGCCCTTTTGACGGGGGGAAGTGAGACTTCATTGTAGTGCAGATTTCCTTTGCAAGCTTGCTTGGTTGGCCAAAAAGGGCGTATGCGTTTTTTCCTGAATATATTCAGGAAAAAACGCATACGCCCTTTTTGGCCAAGTGCATCATTGTGGACGTTCTGCCTCTTTTCCTATGCTTTCAATGCAATTCCAGTCTACCTCCTGAAATCGGTTTCCTGCAATTCTGCCCCGCTTTCAAGTCCTCTTGGCAGCCTTACTTCAGTCTATTTTTGGACGATAGCTGTCATTTATAACTCTGCAGGTTTGTGAATTACAGTGCCCCTGAGCTCCTTTCTTCAACTCGCTTTCTTGTGACCTGGCCGCAACACCGCAGGATGGCTTCAGGCCCTAATCTGGTTCCGGCACGGCACGCTGAGCCTTTGGTTATTTCCTCTTCCTGGTGGGAAATGAGAGTTAAATTTGCCCGTCCAGACACCTCCAGCTAGCCTCTCATTGGTTCTCGCTATTCCTGTTCATCTTCCGCAGAAATTGCAAACTGGGCCAAACAGGAGGTTAAAGGCGCTGACTCTCCAAGTGGGGAGAGTGTTAGTAAAGCGTCTGGAATGTTGCACCCGAGAACCAGTGGAGGAAAACTGAGACATATTTGAACACGTCTCCCGTTCACATGGTTGATCATACTTGGGTTCCACATGCATGTTTTAGCTGAAGGAAGAATACCTTAAACCTGGAGAGTTGAGACCCGTGTAATGGGTACCATGCAATATGACTTCAAAGGGTCTTCATTTGCTCACCGAACCTCTCCAATCCTATCACTGCTGCGTTTATGCCCCTGTACACATGCTTGATTCTCTTTTGGAGACATAGCAATCCATAGGTTTTAAGATACTTACTAGTCAGGTACATTCTTAGGCGTTTAATATGCGGTGTTGAGTCCATTTCGTTGAGCAAGGAGTAGCTCTTGTCTATTCCATATTTGACTTAAGGAACTTTATCTGTGCTCATTTCAATCTCTGGTTTTATGCAGCACCCCAACTCACCTTTCCCCTTAAGCAAGCATAAGTTGGTTTTCTAAATTTGAGACCCTGTTCTGTTCTGTAATTCAGTTCCTGTGTAGCCAAGTTTACATTCCGTGTATTACTGATATCTTATGATGTTTCTTTTTCTGTGTGACTTATTTCAGTTAGAATCATCATACCTGAATCCACTCATTGTGCTGCTAAGGGCCTGATGACACAGATTTCATTGCTGAGTGATATTGCTTTGTAAGTAAATACCACAACTTCTTTATCCATTTTTCACTTTCTGCGATGTTGAACTTGTACTGTAAACGAGGTTCTTGTAAACAGAGCCGTTCCAAACTTTGGGGTGGCTGTGTCTTTTTGATTTTAATTTCCCTAAGCTATAGGACCATAAGTGGAAGTGCCCTAGGTTCTGTTGCTTTGTTTTTTAGATGTTTCAGGAAACACCATACACTTCTCCCGAGTGGTTGTTGGCAATTTACATCGCGCCCATCAGCATAACAAGGCTCCCAGTTGTCCATGGCCTGTCCTGCCTTTCTGGATTTTACACTTTTTTCAGATGGCCCTTTTGACCTGGGGGAAGTGAGACTTCATTGTAGTGCAGATTTCCTTTGCAAGCTTGCTTGGTTGGCCAAAAAGGGCGTATGCGTTTTTACATCCCGCCCATCAGCATAACAAGACTCCCAGTTCTCCATGGCCTGTCCTGCCTTTCTGGATTTTACACTTTTTTCAGATGGCCCTTTTGACCGGGGGGAAGTGAGACTTCATTGTAGTGCAGATTTCCTTTGCAAGCTTGCTTGGTTGGCCAAAAAGGGCGTATGTGTTTTTTCCTGAATATATTCAGGAAAAAACGCATACGCCCTTTTTGGCCAAGTGCATCATTGTGGACGTTCTGCCTCTTTTCCTATGCTTTCAATGCAATTCCAGTCTACCTCCTGAAATCGGTTTCCTGCAATTCTGCCCTGCTTTCAAGTCCTCTTGGCAGCCTTACTTCAGTCTATTTTTGGAGGATAGCTGTCATTTATAACTCTGCAGGTTTGTGCATTACAGTGCCCCTGAGCTCCTTTCTTCAACTTGCTTTCTTGTGACCTGGCAGCAACACCGCAGGATGGCTTCAGGCCCTAATGTGGTTCCGGCATGGCAAGCTGAGCCTTTGGTTATTTCCTTTTCCTGGTGGGAAATGAGAGTTAAATTTGCCCGTCCAGACACCTCCAGCTAGTCTCTCATTGGTTCTCACTATTCCTGTTCATCTTCCGCAGAAATTGCATACTGGGCCAAACAGGAGGTTAAAGGCGCTGACTCTCCAAGTGGGGAGAGTGTTAGTAAAGCGTCTGGAATGTTGCACCCGAGTACCAGGGGAGGGAAACTGAGACATATTTGAACACGTCTCCCGTTCACATGGTTGATCATACTTGGGTTCCACATGCATGTTATAGTTGAAGGAAGAATACCTTAAACCTGGAGAGTTAAGACCCGTGTAATGGGTACCATGCAATATGACTTCAAAGGGTCTTCATTTGCTCACCGAACCTCTCCAATCCTATCACTGCTGCGTTTATGCCCCTGTACACATGCTTGATTCTCTTTTGGAGACATAGCAATCCATAGGTTTTTAAGATACTTACTAGTCAGGTACATTCTTAGGCATTTAATATGCAGTGTTGAGTCCATTTCGTTGAGCAAGGAGTAGCTCTTGTCTATTCCATATTTGACTTAAGGAACTTTATCTGTGCTCATTTCAATCTCTGGTTTTATGCAGCACCCCAACTCACCTTTACCCTTAAGCAAGCATAAGTTGGTTTTCTAAATTTGAGACCCTGTCCTGTTCTGTAATTCAGTTCCTGTGTAGCCAAGTTTACATTCCGTGTATTACTGATATCTTATGATGTTTCTTTTTCTGTGTGACTTACTTCTGTTAGAATCATCATACCTGAATCCACTCATTGTGCTTCTAAGGGCCTGATGACACAGATTTCATTGCTGAGTGATATTGCTTTGTAAGTAAATACCACAACTTCTTTATCCATTTTTCACTTTCTGCGATGTTGAACTTGTACTGTAAACGAGGTTCTTGTAAACAGAGCCGTTCCAAACTTTGAGGTGGCTGTGTCTTTTTGATTTTAATTTCCCTAAGCTATAGGACCATAAGTGGAAGTGCCCTAGGTTCTGTTGCTTTGTTTTTTAGATGTTTCATGAAACACCATACACTTCTCCCGAGTGGTTGTTGGCAATTTACATCCCGCCCATCAGCATAACAAGGCTCCCAGTTCTCCATGGCCTGTCCTGCCTTTCTGGATTTTACACTTTTTTCAGATGGCCCTTTTGACCGGGGGGAAGTGAGACTTCATTGTAGTGCAGATTTCCTTTGCAAGCTTGCTTGGTTGGCCAAAAAGGGCGTATGCGTTTTTTCCTGAATATATTCAGGAAAAAACGCATACGCCCTTTTTGGCCAAGTGCATCATTGTGGACGTTCTGCCTCTTTTCCTATGCTTTCAATGCAATTCCAGTCTACCTCCTGAAATCGGTTTCCTGCAATTCTGCCCCGCTTTCAAGTCCTCTTGGCAGCCTTACTTCAGTCTATTTTTGGACGATAGCTGTCATTTATAACTCTGCAGGTTTGTGAATTACAGTGCCCCTGAGCTCCTTTGTTCAACTCGCTTTCTTTTGAGCTGGCCGCAACACCGCAGGATGGCTTCAGGCCCTAATCTGGTTCTGGTACGGCATGCTGAGCCTTTGGTTATTTCCTCTTCCTGGTGGGAAATGAGAGTTAAATTTGCCCGTCCAGACACCTCCAGCTAGCCTCTCATTGGTTCTCGTTATTCCTGTTCATCTTCCGCAGAAATTGCAAACTGGGCCAAACAGGAGGTTAAAGGCGCTGACTCTCCAAGTGGGGAGAGTGTTAGTAAAGCGTCTGGAATGTTGCACCCGAGTACCAGGGGAGGAAAACTGAGACATATTTGAACACGTCTCCCGTTCACATGGTTGATCATACTTGGGTTCCACATGCATGTTTTAGCTGAAGGAAGAATACCTAAAACCTGCATAGTTGAAACCCGTGGAATGGGTACCATGCAATATGACTTCAAAGGGTCTTCATTTGCTCACCGAACCTCTCCAATCCTATCACTGCTGCGTTTATGCCCCTGTACACATGCTTGATTCTCTTTCGGAGACATAGCAATCCATAGGTTTTAAGATACTTACTAGTCAGGTACATTCTTAGGCGTTTAATATGCGGTGTTGAGTCCATTTCGTTGAGCAAGGAGTAGCTCTTGTCTATTCCATATTTGGCTTAAGGAACTTTATCTGTGCTCATTTCAATCTCTGGTTTTATGCAGCACCCCAACTCACCTTTACCCTTAAGCAAGCATAAGTTGGTTTTCTAAATTTGAGACCCTGTTCTGTTTTGGAATTCAGTTCCTGTGTAGCCAAGTTTACATTCCGTGTATTACTGATATCTTATGATGTTTCTTTTTCCGTGTGACTTACTTCAGTTAGAATCATCATACCTGAATCCACTCATTGTGCTGCTACGGGCCTGATGACACAGATTTCATTGCTGAGTGATATTGCTTTGTAAGTAAATACCACAACTTCTTTATCCATTTTTCACTTTCTGCGATGTTGAACTTGTACTGTAAATGAGGTTCTTGTAAACAGATCCGTTCCAAACTTTGGGGTGGCTGTGTCTTTTTTATTTTAATTTCCCTAAGCTATAGGACCATAAGTGGAAGTGCCCTAGGTTCTGTTGCTTTGTTTTTTAGATGTTTCAGGAAACACCATACACTTCTCCCGAGTGGTTGTTGGCAATTTACATCCCGCCCATCAGCATAACAAGGCTCCCAGTTCTCCATGGCCTGTCCTGCCTTTCTGGATTTTACACTTTTTTCAGATGGCCCTTTTGACCAGGGGGAAGTGAGACTTCATTGTAGTGCAGATTTCCTTTGCAAGCTTGCTTGGTTGGCCAAAAAGGGCGTATGCGTTTTTTCCTGAATATATTCAGGAAAAAACGCATACGCCCTTTTTGGCCAAGTGCATCATTGTGGACGTTCTGCCTCTTTTCCTATGCTTTCAATGCAATTCCAGTCTACCTCCTGAAATCGGTTTCCTGCAATTCTGCCCCGCTTTCAAGTCCTCTTGGCAGCCTTACTTCAGTCTATTTTTGGACGATAGCTGTCATTTATAACTCTGCAGGTTTGTGAATTACAGTGCCCCTGAGCTCCTTTCTTCAACTCGCTTTCTTGTGACCTGGCCGCAACACCGCAGGATGGCTTCAGGCCCTAATCTGGTTCCGGTACGGCACGCTGAGCCTTTGGTTATTTCCTCTTCCTGGTGGGAAATGAGAGTTAAATTTGCCCGTCCAGACACCTCCAGCTAGCCTCTCATTGGTTCTCGCTATTCCTGTTCATCTTCCGCAGAAATTGCAAACTGGGCCAAACAGGAGGTTAAAGGCGCTGACTCTCCAAGTGGGGAGAGTGTTAGTAAAGCGTCTGGAATGTTGCACCCGAGTACCAGGGGAGGAAAACTGAGACATATTTGAACACGTCTCCCGTTCACATGGTTGATCATACTTGGGTTCCACATGCATGTTTTAGCTGAAGGAAGAATACCTAAAACCTGGGTAGTTGAAACCCGTGGAATGGGTACCATGCAATATGACTTCAAAGGGTCTTCATTTGCTCACCGAACCTCTCCAATCCTATCACTGCTGCGTTTATGCCCCTGTACACATGCTTGATTCTCCTTCGGAGACATAGCAATCCATAGGTTTTAAGATACTTACTAGTCAGGTACATTCTTAGGCGTTTAATATGCGGTGTTGAGTCCATTTCGTTGAGCAAGGAGTAGCTCTTGTCTATTCCATATTTGGCTTAAGGAACTTTATCTGTGCTCATTTCAATCTCTGGTTTTATGCAGCACCCCAACTCACCTTTCCCCTTAAGCAAGCATAAGTTGGTTTTCTAAATTTGAGACCCTGTTCTGTTCTGTAATTCAGTTCCTGTGTAGCCAAGTTTACATTCCGTGTATTACTGATATCTTATGATGTTTCTTTTTCTGTGTGACTTATTTCAGTTAGAATCATCATACCTGAATCCACTCATTGTGCTTTTAAGGGCCTGATGACATAGAATTCGTTGCTGAGTGATATTGCTTTGTAAGTAAATACCACAACTTCTTTATCCATTTTTCACTTTCTGCGATGTTGAACTTGTACGGTAAACGAGGTTCTTGTAAACAGAGGCGTCCCAAACTTTGGGGTGGCTGTGTCTTTTTGATTCAGGAAACACCATACACTTCTCCCGAGTGTCTGTTGGCAATTTACATCCCGCCCATCAGCATAACAAGGCTCCCAGTTCTCCATGGCCTGTCCTGCCTTTCTGGATTTTACACTTTTTTCAGATGGCCCTTTTGACCGGGGGGAAGTGAGACTTCATTGTAGTGCAGATTTCCTTTGCAAGCTTGCTTGGTTGGTCAAAAAGGGCGTATGCGTTTTTTCCTGAATATATTCAGGAAAAAACGCATACGCCCTTTTTGGCCAAGTGCATCATTGTGGACGTTCTGCCTCTTTTCCTATGCTTTCAATGCAATTCCAGTCTACCTCCTGAAATCGGTTTCCTGCAATTCTGCCCCGCTTTCAAGTCCTCTTGGCAGCCTTACTTCAGTTTATTTTTGGACGATAGCTGTCATTTATAACTCTGCAGGTTTGTGAATTACAGTGCCCCTGAGCTCCTTTCTTCAACTCGCTTTCTTGTGACCTGGCCGCAACACAGCAGGATGGCTTCAGGCCCTAATCTGGTTCCGGCACGGCACGCTGAGCCTTTGGTTATTTCCTCTTCCTGGTGGGAAATGAGAGTTAAATTTGCCCGTCCAGACACCTCCAGCTAGTCTCTCATTGGTTCTCGCTATTCCTGTTCATCTTCCGCAGAAATTGCAAACTGGGCCAAACAGGAGGTTAAAGGCGCTGACTCTCCAAGTGGGGAGAGTGTTAGTAAAGCGTCTGGAATGTTGCACCCGAGTACCAGGGGAGGAAAACTGAGACATATTTGAACACGTCTCCCATTCACATGGTTGATCATACTTGGGTTCCACATGCATGTTTTAGCTGAAGGAAGAATACCTTAAACCTGGAGAGTTGAGACCCGTGTAATGGGTACCATGCAATATGACTTCAAAGGGTCTTCATTTGCTCACCGAACCTCTCCAATCCTATCACTGCTGCGTTTATGCCCCTGTACACATGCTTGATTCTCTTTTGGAGACATAGCAATCCATAGGTTTTAAGATACTTACTAGTCAGGTACATTCTTAGGCGTTTAATATGCGGTGTTGAGTCCATTTCGTTGAGCAAGGAGTAGCTCTTGTCTATTCCATATTTGACTTAAGGAACTTTATCTGTGCTCATTTCAATCTCTGGTTTTATGCAGCACCCCAACTCACCTTTACCCTTAAGCAAGCATAAGTTGGTTTTCTAAATTTGAGTCCCTGTTCTGTTCTGTAATTCAGTTCCTGTGTAGCCAAGTTTACATTCCGTGTATTACTGATATCTTATGATGTTTCTTTTTCTGTGTGACTTATTTCAGTTAGAATCATCATACCTGAATCCACTCATTGTGCTGCTAAGGGCCTGATGACACAGATTTCATTGCTGAGTGATATTGCTTTGTAAGTAAATACCACAACTTCTTTATCCATTTTTCACTTTCTGCGATGTTGAACTTGTACTGTAAGCGAGGTTCTTGTAAACAGAGCTGTTCCAAACTTTGGGGTGGCTGTGTCTTTTTGATTTTAATTTCCCTAAGCTATAGGACCATAAGTGGAAGTGCCCTAGGTTCTGTTGCTTTGTTTTTTAGATGTTTCAGGAAACACCATACACTTCTCCCGAGTGGTTGTTGGCAATTTACATCCCGCCCATCAGCATAACAAGGCTCCCAGTTCTCCATGGCCTGTCCTGCCTTTCTGGATTTTACACTTTTTTCAGATGGCCCTTTTGACCGGGGGGAAGTGAGACTTCATTGTAGTGCAGATTTCCTTTGCAAGCTTGCTTGGTTGGCCAAAAAGGGCGTATGCGTTTTTTCCTGAATATATTCAGGAAAAAACGCATACGCCCTTTTTGGCCAAGTGCATCATTGTGGACGTTCTGCCTCTTTTCCTATGCTTTCAATGCAATTCCAGTCTACCTCCTGAAATCGGTTTCCTGCAATTCTGCCCCGCTTTCAAGTCCTCTTGGCAGCCTTACTTCAGTCTATTTTTGGACGATAGCTGTCATTTATAACTCTGCAGGTTTGTGAATTACAGTGCCCCTGAGCTCCTTTCTTCAACTCGCTTTCTTTTGAGCTGGCCGCAACACCACAGGATGGCTTCAGGCCCTAATCTGGTTCCGGTACGGCACGCTGAGCCTTTGGTTATTTCCTCTTCCTGGTGGGAAATGAGAGTTAAATTTGCCCGTCCAGACACCTCCAGCTAGCCTCTCATTGGTTCTCGCTATTTCTGTTCATCTTCCGCAGAAATTGCAAACTGGGCCAAACAGGAGGTTAAAGGCGCTGACTCTCCAAGTGGGGAGAGTGTTAGTAAAGCGTCTGGAATGTTGCACCCGAGTACCAGGGGAGGAAAACTGAGACATATTTGAACACGTCTCCCGTTCACATGGTTGATCATACTTGGGTTCCACATGAATGTTTTAACTGAAGGAAGAATACCTTAAACCTGGAGAGTTGAGACCCGTGTAATGGGTACCATGCAATATGACTTCAAAGGGTCTTCATTTGCTCACCGAACCTCTCCAATCCTATCACTGCTGCGTTTATGCCCCTGTACACACGCTTGATTCTCTTTTGGAGACATAGCAATCCATAGGTTTTAAGCTACTTACTAGTCAGGTACATACTTAGGCGTTTAATATGGGGTGTTGAGTCCATTTCGTTGAGCAAGGAGTAGCTCTTGTCTATTCAATATTTGGCTTAAGGAACTTTATCTGTGCTCATTTCAATCTCTGGTTTTATGCAGCACCCCAACTCACCTTTACCCTTAAGCAAGCATAAGTTGGTTTTCTAAATTTGAGACACTGTTCTGTTCTGTAATTCAGTTCCTGTGTAGCCAAGTTTACATTCCGTGTATTAGTGATATCTTATGATGTTTCTTTTTCTGTGTGACTTATTTCAATTACAATCATCGTATCTGAATCCACTCATTGTGCTGCTAAGGGCCTGATGACACAGATGTCATTGCTGAGTGATATTGCTTTGTAAGTAAATACCACAACTTCTTTATCCATTTTTCACTTTCTGCGATGTTGAACTTGTACTGTAAACGAGGTTCTTGTAAACAGAGCCGTTCCAAACTTTGGGGTGGCTGTGTCTTTTTGATTTTAATTTCCCTAAGCTATAGGACCATAAGTGGAAGTGCCCTAGGTTCTGTTGCTTTGTTTTTTACATGTTTCAGGAAACACCATACACTTCTCCCGAGTGGTTGTTGGCAATTTACATCCCGCCCATCACCATAACAAGGCTCCCAGTTCTCCATGGCCTGTCTTGTCTTTCTGGATTTTACACTTTTTTCAGATGGCCCTTTTGACCGGGGGGAAGTGAGACTTCATTGTAGTGCAGATTTCCTTTGCAAGCTTGCTTGGTTGGCCAAAAAGGGCGTATGCGTTTTTTCCTGAATATATTCAGGAAAAAACGCATACGCCCTTTTTGGCCAAGTGCATCATTGTGGACGTTCTGCCTCTTTTCCTATGCTTTCAATGCAATTCCAGTCTACCTCCTGAAATCGGTTGCCTGCAATTCTGCCCCGCTTTCAAGTCCTCTTGGCAGCCTTACTTCAGTCTATTTTTGGACGATAGCTGTCATTTATAAGTCTGCAGGTTTGTGAATTACAGTGCCCCTGAGCTCCTTTCTTCAACTCGCTTTCTTGTGACCTGGCCGCAACACCGCAGGATGGCTTCAGGCCCTAATCTGGTTCTGGCACGACACGCTGAGCCTTTGGTTAATTCCTCTTCCTGGTGGGAAATGAGAGTTAAATTTGCCCGTCCAGACACCTACAGCTAGTCTCTCATTGGTTCTCGCTATTCCTGTTCATCTTCCGCAGAAATTGCAAACTGGGCCAAACAGGAGGTTAAAGGGACTGACTCTCCAAGTCGGGAGAGTGTTAGTAAAGCGTCTGGAATGTTGCACCCGAGTACCAGGGTACGAAAACTGAGACATATTTGAACACGTCTCCCGATCACATGGTTGATCATACTCTAGGTTCCACATGCATGTTTTAGCTGAAGGAAGAATACCTTAAACCTGGAGAGTTGAGACCCGTGTAATGGGTACCATGCAATATGACTTCAAAGGGTCTTCATTTGCTCACCGAACCTCTCCAATCCTATCACTGCTGCGTTTATGCCCCTGTACACATGCTTGATTCTCTTTTGGAGACATAGCAATCCATAGGTTTTCCGATACTTACTAGTCAGGTACATTGTTAGGCGTTTAATATGCGGTGTTGAGTCCATTTCATTGAGCAAGGAGTAGCTCTTGTCTATTCCATATTTGACTTAAGGAACTTTATCTGTGCTCATTTCAATCTCTGGTTTTATGCAGCACCCCAACTCACCTTTACCCTTAAGCAAGCATAAGTTGGTTTTCTAAATTTGAGACACTGTTCTGTTCTATAATTCAGTTCCTGTATAGCCAAGTTTACATTCCGTGTATTACTGATATCTTATGATGTTTCTTTTCTGTGTGTCTTATTTCAGTTTGAATCATCATACCTGAATCCACTCATTGTGCTGCTACGGGCCTGATGACACAGATTTCATTGCTGAGTGATATTGCTTTGTAAGTAAATACCACAACTTCTTTATCCATTTTTCACTTTCTGCGATGTTGAACTTGTACTGTAAACGAGGTTCTTGTAAACAGAGCCGTTCGAAAGTTTGGGGTGGCTGTGTCTTTTTGATTTTAATTTCCCTAAGCTATAGGACCATAAGTGGCAGTGCCCTAGGCTCTGTTGTTTTGTTTTTTAGATGTTTCAGGAAACACCATACACTTCTCCCGAGTGTCTGTTGGCAATTTACATCCCGCCCATCAGCATAACAAGGCTCCCAGTTGTCCATGGCCTGTCCTGCCTTTCTGGATTTTACACTTTTTTCAGATGGCCCTTTTGACCGGGGGGAAGTGAGACTTCATTGTAGTGCAGATTTCCTTTGCAAGCTTGCTTGGTTGGCCAAAAAGGGCGTATGCGTTTTTTCCTGAATATATTCAGGAGAAAACGCATACGCCCTTTTTGGCCAAGTGCATCATTGTGGACGTTCTGCCTCTTTTCCTATGCTTTCAATGCAATTCCAGTCTACCTCCTGAAATCGGTTTCCTGCAATTCTGCCCCGCTTTCAAGTCCTCTTGGCAGCCTTACTTCAGTCTATTTTTGGACGATAGCTGTCATTTATAACTCTGCAGGTTTGTGAATTACAGTGCCCCTGAGCTCCTTTCTTCAACTCGCTTTCTTGTGACCTGGCCGCAACACCGCAGGATGGCTTCAGGCCCTAATCTGGTTCCGGCACGGCACGCTGAGCCTTTGGTTATTTCCTCTTCCTGGTGGGAAATGAGAGTTAAATTTGCCCGTCCAGACACCTCCAGCTAGTCTCTCATTGGTTCTCGCTATTCCTGTTCATCTTCCGCAGAAATTGCAAACTGGGCCAAACAGGAGGTTAAAGGCGCTGACTCTCCAAGTGGGGAGAGTGTTAGTAAAGCGTCTGGAATGTTGCACCCGAGTACCAGGGGAGGAAAACTGAGACATATTTGAACACGTCTCCCGTTCACATGGTTGATCATACTTGGGTTCCACATGCATGTTTTAGCTGAAGGAAGAATACCTTAAACCTGGAGAGTTGAGACCCGTGTAATGGGTACCATGCAATATGACTTCAAAGGGTCTTCATTTGCTCACCGAACCTCTCCAATCCTATCACTGCTGCGTTTATGCCCCTGTACACATGCTTGATTCTCTTTTGGAGACATAGCAATCCATAGGTTTTACGATACTTACTAGTCAGGTACATTCTTAGGCGTTTAATATGCGGTGTTGAGTCCATTTCGTTGAGCAAGGAGTAGCTCTTGTCTATTCCATATTTGACTTAAGGAACTTTATCTGTGCTCATTTCAATCTCTGGTTTTATGCAGCACCCCAACTCACCTTTACCCTTAAGCAAGCATAAGTTGCTTTTCTAAATTTGAGACCCTGTTCTGTTCTGTAATTCAGTTCCTGTGTAGCCAAGTTTACATTCCGTGTATTACTGATATCTTATGATGTTTCTTTTTCTGTGTGACTTATTTCAGTTAGAATCATCATACCTGAATCCACTCATTGTGATGCTAAGGGCCTGATGACATAGATTTCATTGCTGAGTGATATTGCTTTGTAAGTAAATACCACAACTTCTTTATCCATTTTTCACTTTCTGGGATGTTGAACTTGTACTGTAAACGAGGTTCTTGTAAACAGAGCCGTTCCAAACTTTGGGGTGGCTGTGTCTTTTTGATTTTAATTTCCCTAAGCTATAGGACCATAAGTGGCAGTGCCCTAGGCTCTGTTGCTTTGTTTTTTAGATGTTTCAGGAAACACCATACACTTCTCCCGAGTGTCTGTTGGCAATTTACATCCCGCCCATCAGCATAACAAGGCTCCCAGTTCTCCATGGCCTGTCCTGCCTTTCTGGATTTTACACTTTTTTCAGATGGCCCTTTTGACCGGGGGGAAGTGAGACTTCATTGTAGTGCAGATTTCCTTTGCAAGCTTGCTTGGTTGGCCAAAAAGGGCGTATGCGTTTTTTCCTGAATATATTCAGGAAAAAACGCATACGCCCTTTTTGGCCAAGTGCATCATTGTGGACGTTCTGCCTCTTTTCCTATGCTTTCAATGCAATTCCAGTCTACCTCCTGAAATCGGTTTCCTGCAATTCTGCCCCGCTTTCAAGTCCTCTTGGCAGCCTTACTTCAGTCTATTTTTGGACGATAGGTGTCATTTATAACTCTGCAGGTTTGTGAATTACAGTGCCCCTGAGCTCCTTTCTTCAACTCGCTTTCTTGTGACCTGGCCGCAACACCGCAGGATGGCTTCAGGCCCTAATCTGGTTCCGGCACGGCACGCTGAGCCTTTGGTTATTTCCTCTTCCTGGTGGGAAATGAGAGTTAAATTTGCCCGTCCAGACACCTCCAGCTAGTCTCTCATTGGTTCTCGCTATTCCTGTTCATCTTCCGCAGAAATTGCAAACTGGGCCAAACAGGAGGTTAAAGGCGCTGACTCTCCAAGTGGGGAGAGTGTTAGTAAAGCGTCTGGAATGTTGCACCCGAGTACCAGGGGAGGAAAACTGAGACATATTTGAACACGTCTCCCGTTCACATGGTTGATCATACTTGGGTTCCACATGCATGTTTTAGCTGAAGGAAGAATACCTTAAACCTGGAGAGTTGAGACCCGTGTAATGGGTACCATGCAATATGACTTCAAAGGGTCTTCATTTGCTCACCGAACCTCTCCAATCCTATCACTGCTGCGTTTATGCCCCTGTACACATGCTTGATTCTCTTTTGGAGACATAGCAATCCATAGGTTTTACGATACTTACTAGTCAGGTACATTCTTAGGCGTTTAATATGCGGTGTTGAGTCCATTTCGTTGAGCAAGGAGTAGCTCTTGTCTATTCCATATTTGACTTAAGGAACTTTATCTGTGCTCATTTCAATCTCTGGTTTTATGCAGCACCCCAACTCACCTTTACCCTTAAGCAAGCATAAGTTGGTTTTCTAAATTTGAGTCCCTGTTCTGTTCTGTAATTCAGTTCCTGTGTAGCCAAGTTTACATTCCGTGTATTACTGATATCTTATGATATTTCTTTTTCTGTGTTACTTATTTCAGTTGCAAACATCATACCTGAATCCACTCATTGTGATGCTAAGGGCCTGATGACATAGATTTCATTGCTGAGTGATATTGCTTTGTAAGTAAATACCACAACATCTTTATCCATTTTTCACTTTCTGCGATGTTGAACTTGTACTGTAAACGAGGTTCTTGTAAACAGAGCCATTCCAAACTTTGGGGTGGCTGTGTCTTTTTGATTTTAATTTCCCTAAGCTATAGGACCATAAGTGGAAGTGCCCTAGGCTCTGTTGCTTTGTTTTTTAGATGTTTCAGGAAACACCATACACTTCTCCCAAGTGTCTGTTGGCAATTTACATCCCGCCCATCAGCATAACAAGGCTCCCAGTTGTCCATGGCCTGTCCTGCCTTTCTGGATTTTACACTTTTTTCAGATGGCCCTTTTGACCGGGGGGAAGTGAGACTTCATTGTAGTGCAGATTTCCTTTGCAAGCTTGCTTGGTTGGCCAAAAAGGGCGTATGCGTTTTTTCCTGAATATATTCAGGAAAAAACGCATACGCCCTTTTTGGCCAAGTGCATCATTGTGGACGTTCTGCCTCTTTTCATATGCTTTCAATGCAATTCCAGTCTACCTCCTGAAATCGGTTTCCTGCAATTCTGCCCCGCTTTCAAGTCCTCTTGGCAGCCTTACTTCAGTCTATTTTTGGATGATAGCTGTCATTTATAACTCTGCAGGTTTGTGAATTACAGTGCCCCTGAGCTCCTTTCTTCAACTCGCTTTCTTGTCACCTGGCCGCAACACCGCAGGATGGCTTCAGGCCCTAATCTGGTTCCGGCACGGCACGCTGAGCCTTTGGTTATTTCCTCTTCCTGGTGGGAAATGAGAGTTAAATTTGCCCGTCCAGACACCTCCAGCTAGTCTCTCATTGGTTCTCGCTATTCCTGTTCATCTTCCGCAGAAATTGCAAACTGGGCCAAACAGGAGGTTAAAGGCGCTGACTCTCCAAGTGGGGAGAGTGTTAGTAAAGCGTCTGGAATGTTGCACCCGAGTACCAGGGGAGGAAAACTGAGACATATTTGAACACGTCTCCCGTTCACATGGTTGATCATACTTGGGTTCCACATGCATGTTTTAGCTGAAGGAAGAATACCTTAAACCTGGAGAGTTGAGACCCGTGTAATGGGTACCATGCAATATGACTTCAAAGGGTCTTCATTTGCTCACCGAACCTCTCCAATCCTATCACTGCTGCGTTTATGCCCCTGTACACATGCTTGATTCTCTTTTGGAGACATAGCAATCCATAGGTTTTAAGATACTTACTAGTCAGGTACATTCTTAGGCGTTTAATATGCAGTGTTGAGTTCATTTCGTTGAGCAAGGAGTAGCTCTTGTCTATTCCATATTTGACTTAAGGAACTTTATCTGTGCTCATTTCAATCTCTGGTTTTATGCAGCACCCCAACTCACCTTTACCCTTAAGCAAGCATAAGTTGGTTTTCTAAATTTGAGACCCTGTTCTGTTCTGTAATTCATTTCCTGTGTAGCCAAGTTTACATTCCGTGTATTACTGATATCTTATGATGTTTCTTTTTCTGTGTGACTTATTTCAGTTAGAATCATCATACCTGAATCCACTCATTGTGATGCTAAGGGCCTGATGACATAGATTTCATTGCTGAGTGATATTGCTTTGTAAGTAAATACCACAACTTCTTTATCCATTTTTCACTTTCTGTGATGTTGAACATGTACTGTAAACGAGGTTCTTGTAAACAGAGCCGTTCCAAACTTTGGGGTGGCTGTGTCTTTTTGATTTTAATTTCCCTAAGCTATAGGACCATAAGTGGAAGTGCCCTAGGCTCTGTTGCTTTGTTTTTTAGATGTTTCAGGAAACACCATACACTTCTCCCAGGTGTCTGTTCGCAATTTACATCCCGCCCATCAGCATAACAAGGCTCCCAGTTCTCAATGGCCTGTTGCCTTTCTGGATTTTACACTTTTTCCAGATGGCCCTTTTGGCCGGGGGGAAGTGAGACTTCATTGTAGTGCAGATTTCCTTTGCAAGCTTGCTTGGTTGGCCAAAAAGGGCGTATGCGTTTTTTCCTGAATATATTCAGGAAAAAACGCATACGCCCTTTTTGGCCAAGTGCATCATTGTGGACGTTCTGCCTCTTTTCCTATGCTTTCAATGCAATTCCAGTCTACCTCCTGAAATCGGTTTCCTGCAATTCTGCCCCGCTTTCAAGTCCTCTTGGCAGCCTTACTTCAGTCTATTTTTGGACGATAGCTGTCAGTTATAAGTCTGCAGGTTTGTGAATTACAGTGCCCCTGATCTCCTTTCTTCAACTAGCTTTCTTGTGACCTGGCCGCAACACCGCAGGATGGCTTCAGGCCCTAAACTGGTTCTGGCACGGCACGCTGAGCCTTTGGTTAATTCCTCTTCCTGGTGGGAAATGAGAGTTAAATTTGCCCGTCCAGACACCTCCAGCTAGTCTCTCATTGGTTCTCGCTATTCCTGTTCATCTTCCGCAGAATTTGCAAACTGGGCCAAACAGGAGGTTAAAGGGACTGACTCTCCAAGTCGGGAGAGTGTTAGTAAAGCGTCTGGAATGTTGCACCCGAGTACCAGTGGAAGAAAACTGAGACATATTTGAACACGTCTCCCGATCACATGGTTGATCATACTCTAGGTTCCACATGCATGTTTTAGCTGAAGGAAGAATACCTTAAACCTGGAGAGTTGAGACCCGTGTAATGCGTACCATGCAATATGACTTCAAAGGGTCTTCATTTGCTCACCGAACCTCTTCAATCCTATCACTGCTGCGTTTATGCCCCTGTACACATGCTTGATTCTCTTTTGGAGACATAGCAATCCATAGGTTTTCCGATACTTACTAGTCAGGTACATTCTTAGGCGTTTAATATGCGGTGTTGAGTCCATTTCGTTGAGCAAGGAGTAGCTCTTGTCTATTCCATATTTGACTTAAGGAACTTTATCTGTGCTCATTTCAATCTCTGGTTTTATGCAGCACCCCAACTCACCTTTACCCTTAAGCAAGCATAAGTTGGTTTTCTAAATTTGAGACCCTGTTCTGTTTTGGAATTCAGTTCCTGTGTAGCCAAGTTTACATTCCGTGTATTAGTGATATCTTATGATGTTTCTTTTTCTGTGTGACTTATTTCAGTTAGAATCATCGTACCTGAATCCACTCATTGTGCTGCTAAGGGCCTGATGACACAGATTTCATTGCTGAGTGATATTGCTTTGTAAGTAAATACCACAACTTCTTTATCCATTTTTCACTTTCTGCGATGTTGAACTTGTACTGTAAACGAGGTTCTTGTAAACAGATCCGTTCCAAACTTTGGGGTGGCTGTGTCTTTTTGATTTTAATTTCCCTAAGCTATAGGACCATAAGTGGAAGTGCCCTAGGTTCTGTTGCTTTGTTTTTTACATGTTTCAGGAAACACCATACACTTCTCCGGAGTGGCTGTTGGCAATTTACATCCCGCCCATCAGCATAACAAGGCTCCCAGTTCTCCATGGCCTGTCGTGTCTTTCTGGATTTTACACTTTTTTCAGATGGCCCTTTTGACCGGGGGGAAGTGAGACTTCATTGTAGTGCAGATTTCCTTTGCAAGCTTGCTTGGTTGGCCAAAAAGGGCGTATGCGTTTTTTCCTGAATATATTCAGGAAAAAACGCATACGCCCTTTTTGGCCAAGTGCATCATTGTGGACGTTCTGCCTCTTTTCCTATGCTTTCAATGCAATTCCAGTCTACCTCCTGAAATCGGTTTCCTGCAATTCTGCCCCGCTTTCAAGTCCTCTTGGCAGCCTTACTTCAGTCTATTTTTGGACGATAGCTCTCATTTATAACTCTGCAGGTTTGTGAATTACAGTGCCCCTGAGCTCCTTTCTTCAACTCGCTTTCTTGTGACCTGGCCGCAACACCGCAGGATGTCTTCAGGCCCTAATCTGGTTCCAGTACGGCACGCTGAACCTTTGGTTATTTCCTCTTCCTGGTGGGAAATGAGAGTTAAATTTGCCCGTCCAGACACCTCCAGCTAGTCTCTCATTGGTTCTCCCTATTCCTGTTCATCTTCCGCAGAAATTGCAAACTGGGCCAAACAGGAGGTTAAAGGCGCTGACTCTCCAAGTGGGGAGAGTGTTAGTAAAGCGTCTGGAATATTGCACCCGAGTACCAGGGGAGGAAAACTGAGACATATTTGAACACGTCTCCCGTTCACACTGTTGATCATACTCCAGGTTCCACATGCATGTTTTAGCTGAAGGAAGAATACCTTAAACCTGGAGAGTTGAGACCCGTGGAATGGGTACCATGCAATATGACTTCAAAGGGTATTCATTTGCTCACCGAACCTCTCCAAATCTATCACTGCTGCGTTTATGCCCCTGTACACATGCTTGATTCTCTCGGAGACAGAGCAATCCGTAGGTTTTAAGATACTTACTAGTCAGGTACATTCTTAGGCGTTTAATATGGGGTGTTGAGTCCATTTCGTTGAGCAAGGAGTAGCTCTTGTCTATTCCATATTTGGCTTAAGGAACTTTATCTGTGCTCATTTCAATCTCTGGTTTTATGCAGCACCCCAACTCACCTTTCCCCTTAAGCAAGCATAAGTTGGTTTTCTAAATTTGAGACCTTGTTCTGTTCTGGAATTCAGTTCCTGTGTAGCCAAGTTTACATTCCGTGTATTACTGATATCTTATGATGTTTCTTTTTCTGTGTGACTTATTTCAGTTAGAATCATCATACCTGAATCCACTCATTGTGATGCAAAGGGCCTGATGACATAGATTTCATTGCTGAGTGATATTGCTTTGTAAGTAAATACCACAACTTCTTTATCCATTTTTCACTTTCTGCGATGTTGAACTTGTACTGTAAACGAGGTTCTTGTAAACAGAGGCGTCCCAAACTTTGGGGTGGCTGTGTCTTTTTGATTTTAATTTCCCTAAGCTATAGGACCATAAGTGGAAGTGCCCTAGGCTCTGTTGCTTTGTTTCTTAGGCGTTTCAGGAAACACCATACACTTCTCCCGAGTGTCTGTTGGCAATTTACATCCCGCCCATCAGCATAACAAGGCTCCCAGTTCTCCATGGCCTGTCCTGCCTTTCTGGATTTTACACTTTTTTCAGATGGCCCTTTTGACCGGGGGGAAGTGAGACTTCATTGTAGTGCAGATTTCCTTTGCAAGCTTGCTTGGTTGGCCAAAAAGGGCGTATGCGTTTTTTCCTGAATATATTCAGGAAAAAACGCATACGCCCTTTTTGGCCAAGTGCATCATTGTGGACGTTCTGCCTCTTTTCCTATGCTTTCAATGCAATTCCAGTCTACCTCCTGAAATCGGTTTCCTGCAATCCTGCCCCGCTTTCAAGTCCTCTTGGCAGCGTTACTTCAGTATATTTTTGGACGATAGCTGTCATTTATAACTCTGCAGGTTTGTGAATTACAGTGCCCCTGAGCCCCTGTCTTCAACTAGCTTTCTTTTGAGCTGGCCGCAACACTGCAGGATGGCTTCAGGCCCTAAAATGGTTCCGGCACGGCACGCTGAGCCTTTGGTTAATTCCTGTTCCTGGTGGGAAATGAGAGTTAAATTTGCCCGTCCAGACACCTCCAGCTAGTCTCTCATTGGTTCTCGCTATTCCTGTTCATCTTCCGCAGAAATTGCAAACTGGGCCAAACAGGAGGTTAAAGGGATTGACTCTCCAAGTCGGGAGAGTGTTAGTAAAGCGTCTGGAATGTTGCACCCGAGTACCAGGGTACGAAAACTGAGACATATTTGAACACGTCTCCCGATCACATGGTTGATCATACTCTGGGTTCCACATGCATGTTTTAGCTGAAGGAAGAATACCTTAAACCTGGAGAGTTGAGACCCGTGGAATGGGTACCATGCAATATGACTTAAAAGGGTCTTCATTTGTTCACCGAACCTCTCCAATCCTATCACTGCTGCGTTTATGCCCCTGTACACACGCTTGATTCTCTTTTGGAGACATAGCAATCCATAGGTTTTAAGATACTTACTAGTCAGGTACATTCTTAGGCGTTTAATATGGGGTGTTGAGTCCATTTCATTGAGCAAGGAGTAGCTCTTGTCTATTTCATATTTGGCTTAAGGAACTTTATCTGTGCTCATTTCAATCTCTGGTTTTATGCAGCACCCCAACTCACCTTTCCCCTTAAGCAAGCATAAGTTGGTTTTCTAAATTTGAGACCCTGTTCTGTTTTGGAATTCAGTTCCTGTGTAGCCAAGTTTACATTCCGTGTATTAGTGATATCTTATGATGTTTCTTTTTCTGTGTGACTTATTTCAGTTAGAATCATCGTACCTGAATCCACTCATTATGCTGCTACGGGCCTGATGACATAGATTTCATTGCTGAGTGATACTGCATTGTACGTAAGTACCACAAGTTCTTTATCCATTTTTCACTTTCTGTGATATTGAACTTGTACAGTAAACGAGGTTCTTGTAAACAGAGGCGTCCCAAACTTTGGGGTGGCTGTGTCTTTTTGATTTTAATTTCCCTAAGCTATAGGACCATAAGTGGAAGTGCCCTAGGCTCTGTTGCTTTGTTTTTTAGTTATTTCAGGAAACACCATACACTTCACCCGAGTGTCTGTTGGCAATTTACATCTCGCCCATCAGCATAACAAGGCTCCCAGTTCTCCATGGCCTGTCCTGCCTTTCTGGATTTTACACTTTTTTCAGATGGCCCTTTTGACCGGGGGGAAGTGAGACTTCATTGTAGTGCAGATTTCCTTTGCAAGCTTGCTTGGTTGACCAAAAAGGGCGTATGCGTTTTTTCCTGAATATATTTAGGAAAAAAGGCATACGCCCTTTTTGGCCAAGTGCATCATTGTGGACGTTCTGCCTCTTTTCCTATGCTTTCAATGCAATTCCAGTCTACCTCCTGAAATCGATTTCCTGCAATTCTGCCCGCTTTCAAGTCCTCTTGGCAGCCTTACTTCAGTCTATTTTTGGACGATAGCTGTCATTTGTAACTCTGCAGGTTTGTGAATTACAGTGCCCCTGAGCTCCTTTCTTCAACTCGCTTTCTTGTCACCTGGCCGCAACACCGCAGGATGGCTTCAGGCCCTAATCTGGTTCCGGCACGGCATGCTGAGCCTTTGGTTAATTCCTCTTCCTGGTGGGAAATGAGAGTTAAATTTGCCCGTCCAGACACCTCCAGCTAGTCTCTCATTGGTTCTCGCTATTCCTGTTCATCTTCCGCAGAAATTGCAAACTGGGCCAAACAGGAGGTTAAAGGGATTGACTCTCCAAGTCGGGAGAGTGTTAGTAAAGCGTCTGGAATGTTGCACCCGAGTACCAGGGTACGAAAACTGAGACATATTTGAACACGTCTCCCGATCACATGGTTGATCATACTCTAGGTTCCACATGCATGTTTTAGCTGAAGGAAGAATACCTTAAACCTGGGTAGTTGAAACCCGTGGAATGGGTACCATGCAATATGACTTCAAAGGGTCTTCATTTGCTCACCGAACCTCTCCAATCCTATCACTGCTGCGTTTATGCCCCTGTACACACGCTTGATTCTCTTTCGGAGACATAGCAATCCATAGGTTTTAAGATACTTACTAGTCAGGTACATTCTTAGGCGTTTAATATGGGGTGTTGAGTCCATTTCGTTGAGAAAGGAGTAGCTCTTGTGTATTCCATATTTGGCTTAAGGAACTTTATCTGTGCTCATTTCAATCTCTGGTTTTATGCAGCACCCCAACTCACCTTTACCCTTAAGCAAGCATAAGTTGGTTTTCTAAATTTGAGACCCTGTTCTGTTCTGTAATTCAGTTCCTGTGTAGCCAAGTTTACATTCCGTGTATTAGTGATATCTTATGATGTTTCTTTTTCTGTGTGACTTATTTCAGTTAGAATCATCATACCTGAATCCACTGATTGTGCTGCTAAGGGCCTGATGACATAGATTTCATTGCTGCGTGATATTGCTTTGTAAGTAAATACCACAACTTCTTTATCCATTTTTCACTTTCTGCGATGTTGAACTTGTACTGTAAACGAGGTTCTTGTAAACAGAGGCGTCCCAAACTTTGGGGTGGCTGTGTCTTTTTTATTTTAAATTCCCTGAGCTATAGGACCATAAGTGGAAGTGCCCTAGGCTCTGTTGCTTTGTTTTTTAGATGTTTCAGGAAACACCATACACTTCTCCGGAGTGGCTGTTGGCAATTTACATCCCGCCCATCAGCATAACAAGGCTCCCAGTTCTCCATGGCCTGTCCTGCCTTTCTGGATTTTACACTTTTTTCAGATGGCCCTTTTGACCGGGGGGAAGTGAGACTTCATTGTAGTGAAGATTTCCTTTGCAAGTTTGCTTGGTTGGGCAAAAAGCGCGTATGCGTTTTTTCCTGAATATATTCAGGAAAAAACGCATACGCCCTTTTTGTCCAAGTGCATCATTGTGGACGTTCTGCCTCTTTTCCTATGCTTTCAATGCAATTCCAGTCTACCTCCTGAAATAGGTTTCCTGCAATTCTGCCCCGCTTTCAAGTCCTCTTGGCAGCCTTACTTGAGTATATTTTTGGACGATAGCTGTCATTTATAACTCTGCAGGTTTGTGAATTACAGTGTCCCTGAGCTCCTTTCTTCCACTCGCTTTCTTGTGACCTGGCCACAACACCGCAGGATGGCTTCAGGCCCTAATCTGGTTCCGGCACGGCACGCTGAGCCTTTGGTTAATTCCTCTTCTTGTTGGGAAATGAGAGTTAAATTTGCCCATCCAGACACCTCCAGCTAGTCTCTCATTGGTTCTCCCTATTCCTGTTCATCTTCCGCAGAAATTGCAAACTGGGCCAATCAGGAGGTTAAAGGGACTGACTCTCCAAGTGGGGAGAGTGTTAGTAAAGCGTCTGGAATGTTGCACCCGAGTACCAGGGGAGGAAAACTGAGTCATATTTGAACACGTCTCCTGATCACACGGTTGATCATACTCTGGGTTCCACATGCATGTTTTAGCTGAAGGAAGAATCCCTTAAACCTGGAGCGTTGAGACCCGTGGAATGGGTACCATGCAATATGACTTCAAAGGGTCTTCATTTGCTCACCGAACCTCTCCAGTCCTATCACTGCTGCGTTTTTGCCCCTGTACAGACGCTTGATTCTCTTTTGGAGACATAGCAATCCATAGGTTTTAAGATACTTACTAGTCAGGTACATTCTTAGGCGTTTAATATGGGGTGTTGAGTCCATTTCGTTGAGCAAGGAGTAGCTCTTGTCTATTCCATATTTGGCTTAAGGAACTTTATCTGTGCTCATTTCAATCTCTGGTTTTATGCAGCACCCCAACTCACCTTTCCCCTTAAGTAAGCATAAGTTGGTTTTCTAAATTTGAGAACCTGTTCTGTTCTGTAATTCAGTTCCTTTGTAGCCAAGTTTACGTTCTGTGTATTACTGATATCTTATGATGTTTCTTTTTCTGTGTGACTTATTTCAGTTAGAATCATCGTACCTGAATCCACTCATTATGCTGCTACAGGCCTGATGACATAGATTTCATTGCTGAGTGATACTGCATTGTACGTAAGTACCACAAGTTCTTTATCCATTTTTCACTTTCTGTGATATTGAACTTGTACGGTAAAAGAGGTTCTTGTAAACAGAGGCGTCCCAAACTTTGGGGTGGCTGTGTCTTTTTGATTTTAATTTCCCTAAGCTATAGGACCATAAGTGGAAGTGCCCTAGGCTCTGTTGCTTTGTTTTTTAGATGTTTCAGGAAACACCATACACTTCTCCCGAGTGTCTGTTGGCAATTTACATCCCGCCCATCAGCATAACAAGGCTCCCAGTTCTCCATGGCCTGTCCTGCCTTTCTGGATTTTACACTTTTTTCAGATGGCCCTTTTGACCGGGGAGCAGTGAGACTTCACTGTACTGCAGATTTCCTTTGCAAGCTTGCTTGGTTGGCCAAAAAGGGCGTATGCGTTTTTTCCTGAATATATTCAGGAAAAAACGCATACGCCCTTTTTGGCCAAGTGCATCATTGTGGACGTTCTGCCTCTTTTCCTATGCTTTCAATGCAATTCCAGTCTACCTCCTGAAATCGGTTTCCTGCAATTCTGCCCCGCTTTCAAGTCCTCTTGGCAGCCTTACTTCAGTCTATTTTAGGACGATAGCTGTCATTTATAACTCTGCAGGTTTGTGAATTACAGTGCCCCTGAGCTCCTTTCTTCAACTCACTTTCTTTTGAGCTGGCCGCAACACCGCAGGATGGCTTCAGGCCCTAATCTGGTTCCGGCACGGCACGCTGAGCCTTTGGTTATTTCCTTTTCCTGGTGGGAAATGAGAGTTAAATTTGCCCGTCCAGACACCTCCAGCTAGTCTCTCATTGGTTCTCCCTATTCCTGTTCATCTTCCGCAGAAATTGCAAACTGGGCCAAACAGAACGTTAAAGGCGCTGACTCTCCAAGTGGGGAGAGTGTTAGTAAAGCGTCTGGAATGTTGCACCCGAGTACCAGCGTACGAAAACTGAGACATATTTGAACACATCTCCCATTCACACGGTTGATCATACTCTGGGTTCCACATGCATGTTTTAGCTGGAGGAAGAATACCTTAAACCTGGGTTGTTGAAACCCGTGGAATGGGTACCATGCAATATGACTTCAAAGGGTCTTCATTTGCTCACCGAACCTCTCTAATCCTATCACAGCTGCGTTTATGCCCCTGTACACATGCTTGATTCTCTTTCGGAGACATAGCAATCCATAGGTTTTAAGATACTTACTAGTCAGGTACATTCTTAGGCGTTTAATATGGGGTGTTGGGTTCATTTCGTTGAGCAAGGAGTAGCTCTTGTCTATTCCATATTTGGCTTAAGGAACTTTATCTGTGCTCATTTCAATCTCTGGTTTTATGCAGCACCCCAACTCACCTTTCCCCTTAAGCAAGCATAAGTTGGTTTTCTAAATTTGAGACCCTGTTCTGTTTTGGAATTCAGTTCCTGTGTAGCCAAGTTTACATTCCGTGTATTACTGATATCTTATGATATTTCTTTTTCTGTGTGACTTATTTCAGTTAGAATCATCATACCTGAATCCACTCATTGTGCTTTTAAGGGCCTGATGACATAGATTTCATTGCTGAGTGATATTGCTTTGTAAGTAAATACCACAACTTCTTTATCCATTTTTCACTTTCTGCGATGTTGAGCTTGTACGGTAAACGAGGTTCTTGTAAACAGAGCCATTCCAAACTTTGGGGTGGCTGTGTCTTTTTGATTTTAATTTCCCTAATCTATAGGATCATAAGTGGAAGTGCCCTAGGCTCTGTTGCTTTGTTTTTTAGATGTTTCAGGAAACACCATACACTTCTCCCGAGTGTCTGTTGGCAATTTACATCCCGCCCATCAGCATAACAAGGCTCCCAGTTCTCCATGGCCTGTCCTGCCTTTCTGGATTTTACACTTTTTTCAGATGGCCCTTTTGACCGGGGGGAAGTGAGACTTCATTGTAGTGCAGATTTCCTTTGCAAGCTTGCTTGGTTGGCCAAAAAGAGCGCATGCGTTTTTTCCTGAATATATTTAGGAAAAAAGGCATGCGCACTTTTTGGCCAAGTGCATCATTGTGGACGTTCTGCCTCTTTTCCTATGCTTTCAATGCAATTCCAGTCTACCTCATGAAATCGGTTTCCTGCAATTCTGCCCCGCTTTCAAGTCCTCTTGGCAGCCTTACTTCAGTCTATTTTTGGACGATAGCTGTCATTTATAACTCTGCAGGTTTGTGAATTACAGAGCCCCTGAGGTCCTATCTTCAACTCGCTTTCTTGTGACCTGGCCGCAACACCACAGGATGGCTTCAGGCCCTAATCTGGTTCCGGCCCGGCATGCTGAGCCTTTGGTTAATTCCTCTTCCTGGTGGGAAATGAGAGTTAAATTTGCCCGTCCAGACCCCTCCAGCTAGCCTCTCATTGGTTCTCGCTATTCCTGTTCATCTTCCGCAGAAATTGCAAACTGGGCCAAACAGGAGGTTAAAGGGACTGACTCTCCAAGTGGGGAGAGTGTTAGTAAAGCGTCTGGAATGTTGCACCCGAGTACCAGGGGAGGAAAACTGAGACATATTTGAACACGTCTCCCGATCACATGGTTGATCATACTCTAGGTTCCACATGCATGTTTTAGCTGAAGGAAGAATACCTTAAACCTGGGTAGTTGAAACCCGTGGAATGGGTACCATGCAATATGACTTCAAAGGGTCTTCATTTGCTCACCGAACCTCTCCAATCCTATCACTGCTGCGTTTATGCCCCTGTACACATGCTTGATTCTCTTTCGGAGACATAGCAATCCATAGGTTTTAAGATACTTACTAGTCAGGTACATTCTTAGGCGTTTAATATGCGGTGTTGAGTCCATTTCGTTGAGCAAGGAGTAGCTCTTGTCTATTCCATATTTGGCTTAAGGAACTTTATCTGTGCTCATTTCAATCTCTGGTTTTATGCAGCACCCCAACTCACCTTTACCCTTAAGCAAGAATAAGTTGGTTTTCTAAATTTGAGACCCTGTTCTGTTCTGTAATTCAGTTCCTGTGTAGCCAAGTTTACATTCCGTGTATTACTGATATCTTATGATGTTTCTTTTTCTGTGTGACTTATTTCAGTTAGAATCATCGTACCTGAATCCACTCATTGTGCTGCTAAGGGCCTGATGACACAGATTTCATTGCTGAGTGATATTGCTTTGTAAGTAAATACCACAACTTCTTTATCCATTTTTCACTTTCTGCGATGTTGAACTTGTACTGTAAACGAGGTTCCTGTAAACAGAGCCGTTCCAAACTTTGGGGTGGCTGTGTCTTTTTGATTTTAATTTCCCTAAGCTATAGGACCATAAGTGGAAGTGCCCTAGGCTCTGTTGCTTTGTTTTTTAGATGTTTCAGGAAACACCATACACTTCTCCCAAGTGTCTGTTGGCAATTTACATCCCGCCCATCAGCATAACAAGGCTCCCAGTTCTCAATGGCCTGTTGCCTTTCTGGATTTTACACTTTTTTCAGATGGCCCTTTTGGCCGGGGGGAAGTGAGACTTCATTGTAGTGCAGATTTCCTTTGCAAGCTTGCTTGGTTGGCCAAAAAGGGCGTATGCGTTTTTTCCTGAATATATTCAGGAATAAACGCATACGCCCTTTTTGGCCAAGTGCATCATTGTGGACGTTCTGCCTCTTTTCCTATGCTTTCAATGCAATTCCAGTCTACCTCCTGAAATCGGTTTCCTGCAATTCTGCCCCGCTTTCAAGTCCTCTTGGCAGCCTTACTTCAGTCTATTTTTGGACGATAGCTGTCATTTATAACTCTGCAGGTTTGTGAATTACAGTGCCCCTGAGCTCCTTTCTTCAACTCGCTTTCTTGTGAGCTGGCCGCAACACCGCAGGATGGCTTCAGGCCCTAATCTGGTTCCGGCACGGCACGCTGAGCCTTTGGTTAATTCCTCTTCCTGGTGGGAAATGAGAGTTAAATTTGCCCGTCCAGACACCTCCAGCTAGTCTCTCATTGGTTCTCCCTATTCCTGTTCATCTTCCGCAGAAATTGCAAGCTGGGCCAAACAGGAGGTTAAAGATGCTGACTCTCCAAGTGGGGAGAGTGTTAGTAAAGCGTCTGGAATGTTGCACCCGAGTACCAGGGTACGAAAACTGAGACATATTTGAACACGTCTCCCGATCACATGGTTGATCATACTCTAGGTTCCACATGCATGTTTTAGCTGATGGAAGAATACCTTAAAACTGGGTTGCTGAAACCCGTGGAATGAGTATCATGCAATATGACTTCAAAGGGTCTTCATTTGCTCACCGAACCTCTCCAATCCTATCACTGCTGCGTTTATGCCCCTGTACACATGCTTGATTCTCTTTCAGAGACATAGCAATCCATAGGTTTTAAGATACTTACTAGTCAGGTACATTCTTAGGCGTTTAATATGGGGTGTTGAGTCCATTTCGTTGAGCAAGGAGTAGCTCTTGTCTATTCCATATTTGGCTTAAGGAACTTTATCTGTGCTCATTTCAATCTCTGGTTTTATGCAGCACCCCAACTCACCTTTACCCTTAAGCAAGCATAAGTTGGTTTTCTAAATTTGAGACCCTCTTCTGTTCTGTAATTCAGTTCCTGTGTAGCCAAGTTTACATTCCGTGTATTACTGATATCTTATGATGTTTCTTTTTCTGTGTGACTTATTTCAGTTAGAATCATCATACCTGAATCCACTGATTGTGCTGCTAAGGGCCTGATGACATAGATTTCATTGCTGAGTGATATTGCTTTGTAAGTAAATACCACAACTTCTTTATCCATTTTTCACTTTCTGCGATGTTGAACTTGTACTATAAACGAGGTTCTTGTAAACAGAGGCGTCCCAAACTTTGGGGCGGCTGTGTCTTTTTGATTTTAAATTCCCTGAGCTATAGGACCATAAGTGGAAGTGCCCTAGGCTCTGTTGCTTTGTTTTTTAGATGTTTCAGGAAACACCATACACTTCTCCCCAGTGTCTGTTGGCAATTTACATCCTGCTCATCAGCATAACAAGGCTCCCAGTTCTCCATGGCCTGTCCTGCCTTTCTGGATTTTACACTTTTTTCAGATGGCCCTTTTGACCGGGGGGAAGTGAGACTTCATTGTAGTGCAGATTTCCTTTGCAAGTTTGCTTGGTTGGCCAAAAAGTGCGTATGCGTTTTTTCGTGAACATGTTCAGGAAAAAACGCATACCCCCTTTTTGGCCAGTTGCATCATTGTGGACGTTCTGCCTCTTTTCCTATGCTTTCAATGCAATTCCAGTCTACCTCCTGAAATCGGTTTCCTGCAATTCTGCCCCGCTTTCAAGTCCTCTTGGCAGCCTTACTTCAGTATATTTTTGGACGATAGCTGTCATTTATAACTCTGCAGGTTTGTGAATTACAGTGCCCCTGAGCTCCTTTCTTCCACTCGCTTTCTTCTGACCTGGCCGCAACACCGCAGGATGGCTTCAGGCCCTAATCTGGTTCCGGCACGGCACGCTGAGTCTTTGGTTATTTCCTCTTCCTGGTGGGAAATGAGAGTTAAATTTGCCCGTCCAGACACCTCCAGCTAGTCTCTCATTGGTTCTCCCTATTCCTGTTCATCTTCCACAGAAATTGCAAACTTGGCCAAACAGGAGGTTAAAGACGCTGACTCTCCAAGTGGGGAGAGTGTTAGTAAAGCGTCTGGAATGTTGCACCGGAGTACCAGGGGAGGAAAACTGAGACATATTTGAACACATCTCCCGTTCACATGGTTCATCGTACTCTGGGTTCCACATGCATGTTTTAGCTGAAGGAAGAATACCTTAAACCTAGAGAGTTGAGACCCGTGTAATGGGTACCATGCAATATGACTTCAAAGGTCTTCATTTGCTCACCGAACCTCTCCAATTCTATCACTGCTGCGTTTATGTCCCTGTACACACGCTTGATTCTCTTTTGGAGACATAGCAATCCATAGGTTTTAAGATACTTACTAGTCAGGTACATTCTTAGGCGTTTAATATGGGGTGTTGAGTCCATTTCGTTGAGCAAGGAATAGCTCTTGTCTATTCCATATTTGGCTTAAGGAACTTTATCTGTGCTCATTTCAATCTCTGGTTTTATGCAGCACACCAACTCACCTTTCCCCTTAAGCAAGCATAAGTTGGTTTTCTAAATTTGAGACCCTGTTCTGTGTTGGAATTCAGTTCCTGTGTAGCCAAGTTTACATTCCGTGTATTAGTGATATCTTATGATGTTTCTTTTTCTGTGTGACTTATTTCAGTTAGAATCATCGTACCTGAATCCACTCATTATGCTGCTACGTGTCTGATGACATAGATTTCATTGCTGAATGATACTGCATTGTACGTAAGTACCACAAGTTCTTTAACCATTTTTCACTTTCTGTGATATTGAACTTGTACGGTAAATGAGGTTCTTGTAAACAGAGGCGTCCCCAACTTTGGGGTGGCTGTGTTTTTGATTTTAATTTCCCTAAGCTATAGGACCATAAGTGGAAGTGCCCTAGGCTCTGTTGCTTTGTTTTTTAGATGTTTCAGGAAACACCATACATTTCTCCTGAGTGTCTGTTGGCAATTTACATCCCGCCCATCAGCATAACAAGGCTCCCAGTTCTCCATGGCCTGTCCTGCCTTTCTGGATTTTACACTTTGTTCAGATGGCCCTTTTGACCGGGGGGAAGTGAGACTTCATTGTAGTGCAGATTTCCTTTGCAAGCTTGCTTGGTTGGCCAAAAAGGGCGTATGCGTTTTTTCCTGAATATATTCAGGAAAAAACGCATACGCCCTTTTTGGCCAAGTGCATCATTGTGGACGTTCTGCCTCTTTTCCTATGCTTTCAATGCAATTCCAGTCTACCTCCTGAAATCGGTTTCCTGCAATTCTGCCCCGCTTTCAAGTCCTCTTGGCAGCCTTACTTCAGTATATTTTTGGACGATAGCTGTCATTTATAACTCTGCAGGTTTGTGAATTACAGTGCCCCTGAGCTCCTTTCTTCAACTCGCTTTCTTGTGAGCTGGCCGCAACACCGCAGGATGGCTTCAGGCCCTAATCTGGTTCTGGCACGGCACGCTGAGCCTTTGGTTAGTTCCTCTTCCTGGTGGGAAATGAGAGTTAAATTTACCCGTCCAGACACCTCCAGCTAGTCTCTCATTGGTTCTCGCTATTCCTGTTCATCTTCCGCAGAAATTGCAAACTGGGCCGAACAGGAGGTTAAAGGGACTGACTCTCCAAGTCGGGAGAGTGTTAGTAAAGCGTCTGGAATGTTGCACCCGAGTACCAGGGTACGAAAACTGAGACATATTTGAACACGTCTCCCGATCACATGGTTGATCATACTCTAGGTTCCACATGCATGTATTAGCTGAAGGAAGAATACCTTAAACCTGAGTAGTTGAAACCCGTGGAATGGGTACCATGCAATATGACTTCAAAGGGTCTTCATTTGCTCACCGAACCTCTCCAATCCTATCACTGCTGCATTTATGCCCCTGTACACAGGCTTGATTCTCTTTCGGAGACATAGCAATCCATAGGTTTTAAGATACTTACTAGTCAGGTACATTCTTAGGCGTTTAATATGCGGTGTTGAGTCCATTTCGTTGAGCAAGGAGTAGCTCTTGTCTATTCCATATTTGGCTTAAGGAACTTTATCTGTGCTCATTTCAATCTCTGGTTTTATGCAGCACCCCAACTCACCTTTCCCCTTAAGCAAGCATAAGTTGGTTTTCTAAATTTGAGACCCTGTTCTGTTTTGGAATTCAGTTCCTGTGTAGCCAAGTTTACATTCCGTGTATTAGTGATATCTTATGATGTTTCTTTTTATGTGTGACTTATTTCAGTTAGAATCATCATACCTGAATCCACTCATTGTGCTGCTAAGGGCCTGATGACATAGATTTCATTGCTGAGTGATATTGCTTTGTAAGTAAATACCACAAGTTCTTTATCCATTTTTCACTTTCTGGGATGCTGAACTTCTACTGTAAACGAGGTTCTTGTAAACAGAGCCATTCCAAACTTTGGGGTGGCTGTGTCTTTTTGATTTTAATTTCCCTAAGCTATAGGACCATAAGTGGAAGTGCCCTAGGCTCTGTTGCTTTGTTTTTTAGATGTTTCAGGAAACACCATACACTTCTCCCGAGTGGCTGTTGGCAATTTACATCCCGCCCGTCATCATAACAAGGCTCCCAGTTCTCCATGGCCTGTCCTGCCTTTCTGGATTTTACACTTTTTTCAGATGGCCCTTTTGACCGGGGGGAAGTGAGACTTCATTGTAGTGCAGATTTCCTTTGCAAGCTTGCTTGGTTGGCCAAAAAGGCCGTATGCGTTTTTTCCTGAATATATTCAGGAAAAAACGCATACGCCCTTTTTGGCCAAGTGCATCATTGTGGACGTTCTGCCTCTTTTCCTATGCTTTCAATGCAATTCCAGTCTACCTCCTGAAATCGGTTTCCTGCAATTCTGCCCCGCTTTCAAGTCCTCTTGGCAGCCTTACTTCAGTCTATTTTTGGACGATAGCTGTCATTTATAACTCTGCAGGTTTGTGAATTACAGTGCCCCTGAGCTCCTTTCTTCAACTCGCTTTCTTGTGAGCTGGCCGCAACACCGCAGGATGGCTTCAGGCCCTAATCTGGTTCCGGCACGGCTCGCTGAGCCTTTGGTTAATTCCTCTTCCTGGTGGGAAATGAGAGTTTAATTTGCCCGTCCAGACACCTCCAGCTGGTCTCTCATTGGTTCTCGCTATTCCTGTTCATCTTCCGCAGAAATTGCAAACTGGGCCAAACAGGAGGTTAAAGGCGCTGACTCTCCAAGTCGGGAGAGTGTTAGTAAAGCATCTGGAATGTTGCACCCGAGTACCAGGGTATGAAAACTGAGACATATTTGAACACGTCTCTCGATCACATGGTTGATCATACTCTAGGTTCCACATGCATGTTTTAGCTGAAGGAAGAATACCTTAAACCTGGAGAGTTGAAACCCGGGAATGGGTACCATGCAATATGACTTCAAAGGGTCTTCATTTGCTCACCGAACCTTTCCAATCCTATCACTGCTGCGTTTATGCCCCTGTACACACGCTTGATTCTCTTTCGGAGACATAGCAATCCATAGGTTTTAAGATACTTACTAGTCAGGTACATTCTTAGGCGTTTAATATGGGGTGTTGAGTCCATTTCGTTGAGCAAGGAGTAGCTCTTGTCTATTCCATATTTGGCTTAAGGAACTTTATCTGTGCTCATTTCAATCTCTGGTTTTATGCAGCACCCCAACTCACCTTTAACCTTAAGCAAGCATAAGTTGGTTTTCTAAATTTAAGACCCTGTTCTGTTTTGGAATTCAGTTCCTGTGTAGCCAAGTTTACATTCCGTGTATTACTGATATCTTATGATGTTTCTTTTTCTGTGTGACTTATTTCAGTTAGAATCATCATACCTGAATCCACTCATTGTGCTGCTAAGGGCCTGATGACATAGATTTCATTGCTGAGTGATATTGCTTTGTAAGTAAATACCACAACTTCTTTATCCATTTTTCACTTTCTGTGATATTGAACTTGTACGGTAAATGAGGTTTTTGTAAACAGAGGCGTCCCAAAATTTGGGGTGGCTGTGTGTTTTTTATTTTAATTTCCCTAAGCTATAGGACCATAAGTGGAAGTGCCCTAGGCTCTGTTGCTTTGTTTCTTAGATGTTTCAGGAAACACCATACACTTCTCCTGAGTGTCTCTTGGCAATTTACATCCCGCCCGTCAGCATAACAAGGCTCCCAGTTCTCCATGGCCTGTCCTGCCTTTCTGGATTTTACACTTTTTTCAGAAGGCCCTTTTGACCGGGGGGAAGTGAGACTTCATTGTAGTGCAGATTTCCTTTGCAAGCTTGCTTGGTTGGCCAAAAAGGGTGTATGCGTTTTTTCCTGAATATATTCAGGAAAAAGCGCATACGCCCTTTTTGGCCAAGTGCATCATTGTGGACGTTCTGCCTCTTTTCCTATGCTTTCAATGCAATTCCAGTCTACCTCCTGAAATCGGTTTCCTGCAATTCTGCCCCGCTTTCAAGTCCTCTTGGCAGCCTTACTTCAGTATATTTTTGGACGATAGCTGTCATTTATAACTCTGCAGGTTTGTGAATTACAGTGCCCCTGAGCTCCTTTCTTCAACTCGCTTTCTTGTGACCTGGCCGCAACACCGCAGGATGGCTTCAGGCCCTAATCTGGTCCCGGCACCGCACGCTGAGCCTTTGGTTAATTCCTCTTCCTGGTGGGAAATGAGAGTTAAATTTACACGTCCAGACACCTCCAGATAGTATCTCATTGTTTCTCGCTATTCCTGTTCATCTTCCGCAGAAATTGCAAACTGGGCCAAACAGAAGGTTAAAGGGACTGACTCTCCAAGTCGGGAGAGTGTTAGTAAAGCGTCTGGAATGTTGCACCCGAGTACCAGGGTACGAAAACTGAGACATATTTGAACACGTCTCCCGATCACATGGTTGATCATACTCTAGGTTCCACATGCATGATTTAGCTGAAGGAAGAATACCTTAAACCTGGAGAGTTGAGACCTGTGGAATGGGTACCATGCAATATGACTTCAAAGGGTCTTCATTTGCTCACCGAACCTCTCCAATCCTATCACTGCTGCGTTTATGCCCCTGTACACATGCTTGATTCTCTTTTGGAGACATAGCAATCCTTAGGTTTTAAGATACTTACTAGTCAGGTACATTCTTAGGCGTTTAATATGGGTTGTTGAGTCCATTTCCTTGAGCAAGGAGTAGCTCTTGTCTATTCCATATTTGGCTTAAGGAACTTTATCTGTGCTCATTTCAATCTCTGGTTTTATGCAGCTCCACAACTCACCTTTCCCCTTAAGCAAGCATAAGTTGGTTTTCTAAATTAGAGACCCTGTTCTGTTTTGGAATTCAGTTCCTGTGTAGCCAGGTTTGCATTCCATGTATTACTGATATCTTATGATGTTTCTTTTTCTGTGTGACTTATTTCAGTTAGAATCATCATACCTGAATCCACTCATTGTGCTGCTAAGGGCCTGATGACATAGATTTCATTGCTGAGTGATACTGCATTGTACGTAAGTACCATAAGTACTTTATCCATTTTTCACTTTCTGTGTTATTGAACTTGTATGGTAAACGAGGTTCTTGTAAACAGAGGCGTCCCTAACTTTGGGGTAGCTCTGTCTTTTTGATTTTAATTTCCCTAAGCTATAGGACCATAAGTGGAAGTGTCCTAGGCTCTGTTGCTTTGGTTTTTAGATGTTTCAGGAAACACCATACACTTCTCCCGAGTGTCTGTTGGCAATTTACATCCCGCCCATCAGCATAACAAGGCTCCCAGTTCTCCATGGCCTGTCCTGCCTTTCTGGATTTTACACTTTTTTCAGATGGCCCTTTTGACCGGGGGGAAGTGAGACTTCATTGTAGTGCAGATTTCCTTTGCAAGCTTGCTTGGTTGGCCAAAAAGTGCGTATGCGTTTTTTCCTGAATATATTCAGGGAAAAACGCATACGCCCTTTTTGGCCAAGTGCATCATTGTGGACGTTCTGCCTCTTTTCCTATGCTTTCAATGCAATTCCAGTCTACCTTCTGAAATCGGTTTCCTGCAATTCTGCCCCGCTTTCAAGTCCTCTTGGCAGCCTTACTTCAGTATATTTTTGGACGATAGCTGTCATTTATAACTCTGCAGGTTTGTGAATTACAGTGCCCCTGAGCTCCTTTCTTCAACTCTCTTTCTTGTGAGCTGGCCGCAGCACCGCAGGATGGCTTCAGGCCCTAATCTGGTTCCGGCACAGCACGCTGAGCCTTTGGTTATTTCCTCTTCCTGGTGGGAAATGAGAGTTAAATTTGCCCGTCCAGACACCTCCAGCTAGTCTCTCATTGGTTCTCGCTATTCCTGTTCATCTTCCGCAGAAATTGCAAACTGGGCCAAACAGGTGGTTAAAGGCACTGACTCTCCAAGTGTGGAGAGTGTTAGTAAAGCGTCTGGAATGTTGCACCCGAGTACCAGGGGATGAAAACTGAGACATATTTGAACACGTCTCCCGTTCACACGGTTGATCATACTCTGGGTTCCACATGCATGTTTTAGCTTCAGGAAGAATACCTTAAACCTGCAGAGTTGAGACCCGTTGAATGGGTACCACGCAATATGACTTCAAAGGGTCTTCATTTGCTCACCGAACCTCTCCAATCCTATCACTGCTGCGTTTATGCCCCTGTACATATGCTTGATTCTCTTTCGGAGACATAGCAATCCATAGGTTTTAAGATACTTACTAGTCAGGTACATTCTTAGGCGTTTAATAGGCGGTGTTGAGTCCATTTCGTTGAGCAAGGAGTAGCTCTTGTCTATTCCATATTTGGCTTAAGGAATTTTATCTGTGCTCATTTCAATCTCTGGTTTTATGCAGCACCCCAACTCACCTTTCCCCTTAAGCAAGCATAAGTTGGTTTTCTAAATTTGAGACTCTGTTCTGTTCTGTAATTCAGTTCCTGTGTAGCCAAGTTTACATTCCGTGTATTACTGATATCTTATGATGTTTCTATTTCTGTGTGACTTATCTCAGTTAGAATCATCATACCTGAATCCACTCATTGTGCTGCTAAGGGCCTGATGACATAGATTTCATTGCTGAGTGATATTGCTTTGTAAGTAAATACCACAACTTCTTTATCCATTTTTCACTTTCTGTGATGTTGAACTTGCACTGTAAACGAGGTTCTTGTAAACAGAGGCGTCCCAAACTTTGGGGTGGCTGTGTCTTTTTTATTTTAATTTCCCTAAGCTATAGGACCATAAGTGGAAGTGCCCTTGGCTCTGTTGCTTTGTTTTTTAGATGTTTCAGGAAACACCATACACTTCTCCCGAGTGGTTGTTGGCAATTTACATCCCGCCCATCAGCATAACAAGGCTCCCAGTTCTCCATGGCCTGTCCTGCCTTTCTGGATTTTACACTTTTTTCAGATGGCCCTTTAGACCGGGGGGAAGTGAGACTTCATTGTAGTGCAGATTTCCTTTGCAAGCTTGCTTTTTTGGCCAAAAAGGGCGTATGCGTTTTTTCCTGAATATATTTAGGAAAAAAGGCATACGCCCTTTTTGGCCAAGTGCATCATTGTGGACGTTCTGCCTCTTTTCCTATGCTTTCAATGCAATTCCAGTCTACCTCCTGAAATCGGTTTCCTGCAATTCTGCCCGCTTTCAAGTCCTCTTGGCAGCCTTACTTCAGTCTATTTTTGGACGATAGCTGTCATTTATAACTCTGCAGGTTTGTGAATTACAGTGCCCCTGAGCTCCTTTCTTCAACTCGCTTTCTTTTGAGCTGGACGCAACACCGCAGGATGGCTTCAGGCCCTACTCTGGTTCCGGCACGGCACGCTGAGCCTTTGGTTATTTCCTCTTCCTGGTGGGAAATGAGAGTTAAATTTGCCCGTCCAGACACCTCCAGCTAGTCTCTCATTGGTTCTCCCTATTCCTGTTCATCTTCCGCAGAAATTGCAAACTGGGCCAAGCAGGAGGTTAAAGGGACTGACTCTCCAAGTCGGGAGAGTGTTAGTAAAGCGTCTGGAATGTTGCACCCGAGTACCAGGGTACGAAAACTGAGACATATTTGAACACGTCTCCCGATCACATGGTTGATCGTACTCTAGGTTCCACATGCATGTTTTAGCTGAAGGAAGAATACCTTAAACCTGGGTAGTTGAAACCCGTGGAATGGGTACCATGCAATATGACTTCAAAGGGTCTTCATTTGCTCACCGAACCTCTCCAATCCTATCACTGCTGCATTTATGCCCCTGTACACATGCTTGATTCTCTTTTGGAGACATAGCAATCCATAGGTTTTAAGATATTTACTAGTCAGGTACATTCTTAGGCATTTAATAGGCGGTGTTGAGTCCATTTCGTTGAGTAAGGAGTAGCTCTTGTCTATTCCATATTTGGCTTAAGGAACTTTATCTGTGCTCATTTCAATCTCTGGTTTTATGCAGCACCCCAACTCACCTTTCCCCTTAAGCAAGCATAAGTTGGTTTTCTAAATTTGAGACCCTGTTCTGTTCTGTAATTCAGTTCCTGTGTAGCCAAGTTTACATTCCGTGTATTACTGATATCTTATGATGTTTCTATTTCTGTGTGACTTATCTCAGTTAGTATCATCATACCTGAATCCACTCATTGTGCTGCTAAGGGCCTGATGACATAGATTTCATTGCTGAGTGATATTGCTTTGTAAGTAAATACCACAACTTCTTTATCCATTTTTCACTTTCTGCGATGTTGAACTTGCACTGTAAACGAGGTTCTTGTAAACAGAGGCGTCCCAAACTTTGGGGTGGCTGTGTCTTTTTTATTTTAATTTCTCTAAGCTATAGGACCATAAGTGGAAGTGCCCTAGGCTCTGTTGCTTTGTTTTTTAGATGTTTCAGGAAACACCATACACTTCTCCGGAGTGTCTGTTGGCAATTTACATCCCGCCCATCAGCATAACAAGGCTCCCAGTTCTCCATGGCCTGTCCTGCCTTTCTGGATTTTACACTTTTTTCAGATGGCCCTTTTGACCGGGGGGAAGTGAGACTTCATTGTAGTGCAGATTTCCTTTGCAAGCTTGCTTGGTTGGCCAAAAAGTGCCTATGCGTTTTTTCCTGAATATATTTAGGAAAAAAGGCATACGCCCTTTTTGGCCAAGTGCATCATTGTGGACGTTCTGCCTCTTTTCCTATGCTTTCAATGCAATTCCAGTCTACCTCCTGAAATCGATTTCCTGCAATTCTGCCCCGCTTTCAAGTCCTCTTGGCAGCCTTACTTCAGTCTATTTTTGGATGATAGCTGTCATTTATAACTCTGCAGGTTTGTGAATTACAGTGCCCCTGAGCTCCTTTCTTCAACTCGCTTTCTTGTCACCTGGCCGCAACACCGCAGGATGGCTTCAGGCCCTAATCTGGTTCCGGCACGGCACGCTGAGCCTTTGGTTATTTCCTCTTCCTGGTGGGAAATGAGAGTTAAATTTGCCCGTCCAGACACCTCCAGCTAGTCTCTCATTGGTTCTCCCTATTCCTGTTCATCTTCCGCAGAAATTGCAAACTGGGCCAAGCAGGAGGTTAAAGGGACTGACTCTCCAAGTCGGCAGAGTGTTAGTAAAGCGTCTGGAATGTTGCACCCGAGTACCAGGGTACGAAAACTGAGACATATTTGAACACGTCTCCCGATCACATGGTTGATCGTACTCTAGGTTCCACATGCATGTTTTGGCTGAAGGAAGAATACCTTAAACCTGGAGAGTTGAGACCCGTGTAATGGGTACCATGCAATATGACTTCAAAGGGTCTTCATTTGCTCACCGAACCTCTCCAATCCTATCACTGCTGCGTTTATGCCCCTGTACACATGCTTGATTCTCTTTCCGAGAGATAGCAATCCATAGGTTTTAAGATACTTACTAGTCAGGTACATTCTTAGGCGTTTAATATGGGGTGTTGAGTCCATTTCGTTGAGCAAGGAGTAGCTCTTGTCTATTCCATATTTGGCTTAAGGAACTTTATCTGTGCTCATTTCAATCTCTGGTTTTATGCAGCACCCCAACTCACCTTTCCCCTTAAACAAGCATAAGTTGCTTTTCTAACTTTGAGACACTGTTCTGTTCTGTAATTCACTTCCTGTGTAGCCAGGTTTGCATTCCATGTATTACTGATATCTTATGATGTTTCTTTTTCTGTGTGACTTATTTCAGTTAGAATCATCATACCTGAATCCACTCATTGTGCTGCTAAGGGCCTGATGACATAGATTTCATTGCTGAGTGATATTGCTTTGTAAGTAAATACCACAACTTCTTTATCCATTTTTCACTTTCTGCGATGTTGAACTTGTACTGTAAACGAGGTTCTTGTAAACAGAGGCGTCCCAAACTTTGGGGTGACTGTGTCTTTTTGATTTTAATTTCCCTAAGCTCTAGGACCATAAGTGGAAGTGCCCTCGGCTCTGTTGCTTTGTTTTTTAGATGTTTCAGGAAACACCATACACTTCTCCCGAGTGTCTGTTGGCAATTTACATCCCGCCCATCAGCATAACAAGGCTCCCAGTTCTCCATGGCCTGTCCTGCCTTTCTGGATTTTACACTTTTTTCAGATGGCCCTTTTGACGGGGGGGAAGTGAGACTTCATTGTAGTGCAGATTCCCTTTGCAAGCTTGCTTGGTTGGCCAAAAAGGGCGTATGCGTTTTTTCCTGAATATATTCAGGAAAAAACGCATACGCCCTTTTTGGCCAAGTGCATCATTGTGGACGTTCTGCCTCTTTTCCTATGCTTTCAATGCAATTCCAGTCTACCTCCTGAAATCGGTTTCCTGCATTTCTGCCCCGCTTTCAAGTCCTCTTGGCAGCCTTACTTCAGTCTATTTTTGGACGATAGCTGTCATTTATAACTCTGCAGGATTGTGAATTACAGTGCCCCTGAGCTCCTTTCTTCAACTCGCTTTCTTTTGAGCTGGACGCAACACCGCAGGATGGCTTCAGGCCCTAATCTGGTTCTGGCACGGCATGCTGAGCCTTTGGTTAATTCCTCTTCCTGGTGGGAAATGAGAGTTAAATTTGCCCGTCCAGACACATCCAGCTAGTCTCTCATTGGTTCTCGCTATTCCTGTTCATCTTCCGCAGAAATTGCAAACTGGGCCAAACAGGAGGTTAAAGGGACTGACTCTCCAAGTCGGGAGAGTGTTAGTAAAGCGTCTGGAATGTTGCACCCGAGTACCAGGGGAGGAAAACTGAGACATATTTGAACACGTCTCCCGATCACATGGTTGATCATACTCTAGGTTCCACATGCATGTTTTAGCTGAAGGAAGAATACTTTAAACCTGGGTAGTTGAAACCCGTGGAATGGGTACCATGCAATATGACTTCAAAGGGTCTTCATTTGCGCACCGAACCTCTCCAATCCTATCACTGCTGCGTTTATGCCCCTGTACACATGCTTGATTCTCTTTCGGAGACATAGCAATCCATAGGTTTTAAGATACTTACTAGTCAGGTACATTCTTAGGCGTTTAATAGGCGGTGTTGAGTCCATTTCGTTGAGCAAGGAGTAGCTCTTGTCTATTCCATATTTGGCTTAAGGAACTTTATCTGTGCTCATTTCAATCTCTGGTTTTATGCAGCACCCCAACTCACCTTTCCCCTTAAGCAAGCATAAGTTGGTTTTCTAAATTTGAGACCCTGTTCTGTTCTGTAATTCAGTTCCTGTGTAGCCAAGTTTACATTCCGTGTATTACTGATATCTTATGATGTTTCTATTTCTGTGTGACTTATCTCAGTTAGAATCATCATACCTGAATCCACTCATTGTGCTGCTAAGGGCCTGATGACATAGATTTCATTGCTGAGTGATATTGCTTTGTAAGTAAATACCACAACTTCTTTATCCATTTTTCACTTTCTGCGATGTTGAACTTGCACTGTAAACGAGGTTCTTGTAAACAGAGGCGTCCCAAACTTTGGGGTGGCTGTGTCTTTTTTATTTTAATTTCCCTAAGCTATAGGACCATAAGTGGAAGTGCCCTTGGCTCTGTTGCTTTGTTTTTTAGATGTTTCAGGAAACACCATACACTTCTCCCGAGTGTCTGTTGGCAATTTACATCCCGCCCATCAGCATAACAAGGCTCCCAGTTCTCCATGGCCTGTCCTGCCTTTCTGGATTTTACACTTTTTTCAGATGGCCCTTTAGACCGGGGGGAAGTGAGAGTTCATTGTAGTGCAGATTTCCTTTGCAAGCTTGCTTGGTTGACCAAAAAGGGCGTATGCGTTTTTTCCTGAATATATTTAGGAAAAAAGGCATACGCCCTTTTTGGCCAAGTGCATCATTGTGGACGTTCTGCCTCTTTTCCTATGCTTTCAATGCAATTCCAGTCTACCTCCTGAAATCGATTTCCTGCAATTCTGCCCGCTTTCAAGTCCTCTTGGCAGCCTTACTTCAGTCTATTTTTGGACGATAGCTGTCATTTATAACTCTGCAGGTTTGTGAATTACAGTGCCCCTGAGCTCCTTTCTTCAACTCGCTTTCTTGTCACCTGGCCGCAACACCGCAGGATGGCTTCAGGCCCTAATCTGGTTCCGGCACGGCACGCTGAGCCTTTGGTTAATTCCTCTTCCTGGTGGGAAATGAGAGTTAAATTTGCCCGTCCAGACACCTCCAGCTAGTCTCTCATTGGTTCTCCCTATTCATGTTCATCTTCCGCAGAAATTGCAAACTGGGCCAAACAGGAGGTTAAAGGCGCTGACTCTCCAAGTGGGGAGAGTGTTAGTAAAGCGTCTGGAATGTTGCACGCGAGTACCAGGGGAGGAAAACTGAGACATATTTGAACACGTCTCCCGTTCACATGGTTGATCATACTCTGGGTTCCACATGCATGTTTTAGCTGAAGGAAGAATACCTTAAACCTACAGAATTAAGACCCGTGTAATGGGTACCATGCAATATGACTTCAAAGGGTCTTCATTTGCTCACCGAACCTCTCCAATCCTATCACTGCTGCGTTTATGCCCCTGTACACATGCTTGATTCTCTTTTGGAGACATAGCAATCCATAGGTTTTAAGATAGTTACTAGTCAGATACATTCTTAGGCGTTTAATATGGGGTGTTGAGTCCATTTCGTTGAGCAAGGAGTAGCTCTTGTCTATTCCATATTTGGCTTAAGGAACTTTATCTGTGCTCATTTCAATCTCTGGTTTTATGCAGCACCCCAACTCACCTTTCCCCTTAAGCAAGCATAAGTTGGTTTTCTAAATTTGAGACCCTGTTCTGTTTTGGAATTCACTTCCTGTGTAGCCAAGTTTACATTCCATGTATTAGTGATATCTTATGATGTTTCTTTTTCTGTGTGACTTATTTCAGTTAGAATCATCATACCTGAATCCACTCATTGTGCTGCTAAGGGCCTGATGACATAGATTTCATTGCTGAGTGATACTGCATTGTACGTAAGTACCATAAGTACTTTATCCATTTTTCACTTTCTGTGATATTGAACTTGTATGGTAAACGAGGTTCTTGTAAACAGAGGCGTCCCTAACTTTGGGGTAGCTCTGTCTTTTTGATTTTAATTTCCCTAAGCTATAGGACCATAAGTGGAAGTGTCCTAGGCTCTGTTGCTTTGGTTTTTAGATGTTTCAGGAAACACCATACACTTCTCCTGAGTGTCTGTTGGCAATTTACATCCCGCCCATCAGCATAACAAGGCTCCCAGTTCTCCATGGCCTGTCCTGCCTTTCTGGATTTTACACTTTTTTCAGATGGCCCTTTTGACCGGGGGGAAGTGAGACTTCATTGTAGTGCAGATTTCCTTTGCAAGCTTGCTTGGTTGGCCAAAAAGTGCGTATGCGTTTTTTCCTGAATATATTCAGGGAAAAACGCATACGCCCTTTTTGGCCAAGTGCATCATTGTGGACGTTCTGCCTCTTTTCCTAAGCTTTCAATGCAATTCCAGTCTACCTTCTGAAATCGGTTTCCTGCAATTCTGCCCCGCTTTCAAGTCCTCTTGGCAGCCTTACTTCAGTATATTTTTGGACGATAGCTGTCATTTATAACTCTGCAGGTTTGTGAATTACAGTGCCCCTGAGCTCCTTTCTTCAACTCTCTTTCTTGTGAGCTGGCCGCAGCACCGCAGGATGGATTCAGGCCCTAATCTGGTTCCGGCACAGCACGCTGAGCCTTTGGTTATTTCCTCTTCCTGGTGGGAAATGAGAGTTAAATTTGCCCGTCCAGACACCTCCAGCTAGTCTCTCATTGGTTCTCCCTATTCCTGTTCATCTTCCGCAGAAATTGCAAACTGGGCCAAACAGGTGGTTAAAGGCACTGACTCTCCAAGTGTGGAGAGTGTTAGTAAAGCGTCTGGAATGTTGCACCCGAGTACCAGGGGACGAAAACTGAGACATATTTGAACACGTCTCCTGTTCACACGGTTGATCATACTCTGGGTTCCACATGCATGTTTTAGCTTCAGGAAGAATACCTTAAACCTGGAGAGTTGAGACCCGTTGAATGGGTACCACGCAATATGACTTCAAAGGGTCTTCATTTGCTCACCGAACCTCTCCAATCCTATCACTGCTGCGTTTATGCCCCTGTACATATGCTTGATTCTCTTTCGGAGACATAGCAATCCATAGGTTTTAAGATACTTACTAGTCAGGTACATTCTTAGGCGTTTAATAGGCGGTGTTGAGTCCATTTCGTTGAGCAAGGAGTAGCTCTTGTCTATTCCATATTTGGCTTAAGGAACTTTATCTGTGCTCATTTCAATCTCTGGTTTTATGCAGCACCCCAACTCACCTTTCCCCTTAAGCAAGCATAAGTTGGTTTTCTAAATTTGAGACCCTGTTCTGTTTTGGAATTCAGTTCCTGTGTAGCCAAGTTTACATTCCGTGTATTAGTGATATCTTATGATGTTTCTTTTTATGTGTGACTTATTTCAGTTAGAATCATCATACCTGAATCCACTCATTGTGCTGTTAAGGGCCTGATGACATAGATTTCATTGCTGAGTGATATTGCTTTGTAAGTAAATACCACAAGTTCTTTATCCATTTTTCACTTTCTGGGATGTTGAACTTCTACTGTAAACGAGGTTCTTGTAAACAGAGCCATTCCAAACTTTGGGGTGGCTGTGTCTTTTTGATTTTAATTTCCCTAAGCTATAGGACCATAAGTTGAAGTGCCCTAGGCTCTGTTGCTTTGTTTTTTAGATGTTTCAGGAAACACCATACACTTCTCCCGAGTGGCTGTTGGCAATTTACATCCCGCCCCTCATCATAACAAGGCTCCCAGTTCTCCATGGCCTGTCCTGCCTTTCTGGATTTTACACTTTTTTCAGATGGCCCTTTTGACCGGGGGGAAGTGAGACTTCATTGTAGTGCAGATTTCCTTTGCAAGCTTGCTTGGTTGGCCAAAAAGTGCGTATGCGTTTTTTCCTGAATATATTCAGGAAAAAACGCATACGCCCTTTTTGGCCAAGTGCATCATTGTGGACGTTCTGCCTCTTTTCCTATGCTTTCAATGCAATTCCAGTCTACCTCCTGAAATCGGTTTCCTGCAATTCTGCCCCGCTTTCAAGTCCTCTTGGCAGCCTTACTTCAGTATATTTTTGGACGATAGCTGTCATTTATAACACTGCAGGTTTGTGAATTACAGTGCCCCTGAGCTCCTTTCTTCAACTCGCTTTCTTTTGAGCTGGACGCAACACCGCAGGATGGCTTCAGGCCCTACTCTGGTTCCGGCACGGCACGCTGAGCCTTTGGTTATTTCCTCTTCCTGGTGGGAAATGAGAGTTAAATTTGCCTGTCCAGACACCTCCAGCTAGTCTCTCATTGGTTCTCCCTATTCCTGTTCATCTTCCGCAGAAATTGCAAACTGGGCCAAGCAGGAGGTTAAAGGGACTGACTCTCCAAGTCGGGAGAGTGTTAGTAAAGCGTCTGGAATGTTGCACCCGAGTACCAGGGTACGAAAACTGAGACATATTTGAACACGTCTCCCGATCACATGGTTGATCGTACTCTAGGTTCCACATGCATGTTTTAGCTGAAGGAAGAATACCTTAAACCTGGGTAGTTGAAACCCGTGGAATGGGTACCATGCAATATGACTTCAAAGGGTCTTCATTTGCTCACCGAACCTCTCCAATCCTATCACTGCTGCATTTATGCCCCTGTACACATGCTTGATTCTCTTTTGGAGACATAGCAATCCATAGGTTTTAAGATACTTACTAGTCAGGTACATTCTTAGGCATTTAATAGGCGGTGTTGAATCCATTTCGTTGAGTAAGGAGTAGCTCTTGTCTATTCCATATTTGGCTTAAGGAACTTTATCTGTGCTCATTTCAATCTCTGGTTTTATGCAGCACCCCAACTCACCTTTCCCCTTAAGCAAGCATAAGTTGGTTTTCTAAATTTGAGACCCTGTTCTGTTCTGTAATTCAGTTCCTGTGTAGCCAAGTTTACATTCCGTGTATTACTGATATCTTATGATGTTTCTATTTCTGTGTGACTTATCTCAGTTAGAATCATCATACCTGAATCCACTCATTGTGCTGCTAAGGGCCTGATGACATAGATTTCATTGCTGAGTGATATTGCTTTGTAAGTAAATACCACAACTTCTTTATCCATTTTTCACTTTCTGCGATGTTGAACTTGCAGTGTAAACGAGGTTCTTGTAAACAGAGGCGTTCCAAACTTTGGGGTGGCTGTGTCTTTTTTATTTTAATTTCTCTAAGCTATAGGACCATAAGTGGAAGTGCCCTAGGCTCTGTTGCTTTGTTTTTTAGATGTTTCAGGAAACACCATACACTTCTCCGGAGTGTCTGCTGGCAATTTACATCCCGCCCATCAGCATAACAAGGCTCCCAGTTCTCCATGGCCTGTCCTGCCTTTCTGGATTTTACACTTTTTTCAGATGGCCCTTTTGACCGGGGGGAAGTGAGACTTCATTGTAGTGCAGATTTCCTTTGCAAGCTTGCTTGGTTGGCCAAAAAGTGCGTATGCGTTTTTTCCTGAATATATTTAGGAAAAAAGGCATACGCCCTTTTTGGCCAAGTGCATCATTGTGGACGTTCTGCCTCTTTTCCTATGCTTTCAATGCAATTCCAGTCTACCTCCTGAAATCGATTTCCTGCAATTCTGCCCCGCTTTCAAGTCCTCTTGGCAGCCTTACTTCAGTATATTTTTGGACGATAGCTGTCATTTATAACTCTGCAGGTTTGTGAATTACAGTGCCCCTGAGCTCCTTTCTTCAACTCGCTTTCTTGTCACCTGGCCGCAACACCGCAGGATGGCTTCAGGCCCTAATCTGGTTCCGGCACGGCACGCTGAGCCTTTGGTTATTTCCTCTTCCTGGTGGGAAATGAGAGTTAAATTTGCCCGTCCAGACACCTCCAGCTAGTCTCTCATTGGTTCTCCCTATTCCTGTTCATCTTCCGCAGAAATTGCAAACTGGGCAAAGCAAGAGGTTAAAGGGACTGACTCTCCAAGTCGGCAGAGTGTTAGTAAAGCGTCTGGAATGTTGCACCCGAGTACCAGGGTACGAAAACTGAGACATATTTGAACACGTCTCCCGATCACATGGTTGATCGTACTCTAGGTTCCACATGCATGTTTTGGCTGAAGGAAGAATACCTTAAACCTGGAGAGTTGAGACCCGTGGAATGGGTACCATGCAATATGACTTCAAAGGGTATTCATTTGCTCACCGAACCTCTCCAATCCTATCACTGCTGCGTTTATGCCCCTGAACACATGCTTGATTCTCTTTCCGAGACATAGCAATCCATAGGTTTTAAGATACTTACTAGTCAGGTACATTCTTAGGCGTTTAATATGGGGTGTTGAGTCCATTTCGTTGAGCAAGGAGTAGCTCCTGTCTATTCCATATTTGGCTTAAGGAACTTTATCTGTGCTCATTTCAATCTCTGGTTTTATGCAGCACCCCAACTCACCTTTCCCCTTAAGCAAGCATAAGTTGGTTTTCTAAATTTGAGACCCTGTTCTGTTCTGAAATTCAGTTCCTGTGTAGCCAAGTTTACATTCTGTGTATTACTGATATCTTATGATGTTTCTTTTTCTGTGTGACTTATTTCAGTTAGAATCATCATACTTGAATCCACTCATTGTGCTGCTAAGGGCCTGATGACATAGATTTCATTGCTGAGTGATATTGCTTTGTAAGTAAATACCACAACTTCTTTATCCATTTTTCATTTTCTGCGATGTTGAACTTGTACTGTAAACGACGTTCTTGTAAACAGAGGCGTCCCAAACTTTGGGGTGGCTGTGTCTTTTTGATTTTAATTTCCCTAAGCTATAGGACCATAAGTGGAAGTGCCCTAGGCTCTGTTGCTTTGTTTTTTAGATGTTTCAGGAAACACCATACACTTCTCCCGAGTGTCTGTTGGCAATTTACATCCCGCCCATCAGCATAACAAGGCTCCCAGTTCTCCATGGCCTGTCCTGCCTTTCTGGATTTTACACTTTTCTCAGATGGCCCTTTTAACAGGGGGGAAGTGAGACTTCATTGTAGTGCAGATTTCCTTTGTAAGCTTGCTTGGTTGGCCAAAAAGGGCGTATGCGTTTTTTCCTGAATATATTCAGGAAAAAACGCATACGCCCTTTTTGGCCAAGTGCATCATTGTGGACGTTCTGCCTCTTTTCCTATGCTTTCAATGCAATTCCAGTCTACCTCCTGAAATCGGTTTCCTGCAATTCTGCCCCGCTTTCAAGTCCTCTTGGCAGCCTTACTTCAGTATATTTTTGGACGATAGCTGTCATTTATAACTCTGCATGTTTGTGAATTACAGTGCCCCTGAGCTCCTTTCTTCAACTCGCTTTCTTGTGAGCTGGCCGCAACACCGCAGGATGGCTTCAGGCCCTAATCTGGTTCCGGCACGGCACGCTGAGCCTTTGGTTATTTCCTCTTCCTGGTGGGAAATGAGAGTGAAATTTGCCCGTCCAGACACCTCCAGCTAGTCTCTCATTGGTTCTCGCTATTCCTGTTCATCTTTCGCAGAAATTGCAAACTGGGCCAAACAGGAGGTTAAAAGGACTGACTCTCCAAGTCGGGAGAGTGTTAGTAAAGCGTCTGGAATGTTGCACCCGAGTACCAGGGTACGAAAACTGAGACATATTTGAACACGTCTCCCGATCACATGGTTGATCATGCTCTAGGTTCCACACGCATGTTTTAGCTGAAGGAAGAATACCTTAAACCTGGGTAGTTGAAACCCGTGGAATGGGTACCATGCAATATGACTTCAAAGGGTCTTCATTTGCTCACCGAACCTCTCCAATCCTATCACTGCTGCGTTTATGCCCCTGTACACACGCTTGATTCCCTTTCGGAGACATAGCAATCCATAAGTTTTAAGGTACTTACTAGTCAGGTACATTCTTAGGTGTTTAATATGCGGTGTTGTGTCCATTTCGTTGAGCAAGGAGTACCTCTAGTCTATTCCATATTTGGCTTAAGGAACTTTATCTGTGCTCATTTCAATCTCTGGGTTTATGCAGCACCCCAACTCACCTTTCCCCTTAAGCAAGCATAAGTTGGTTTTCTAAATTTTAGACCCTGTTCTGTTCTGTAATTCAGTTCTTGTGTAGCCAAGTTTACATTCCGTGTATTACTGATATCTTATGATGTTTCTTTTTCTGTGTGACTTATTTCAGTTAGAATCATCATACCTGAATCCACTCATTGTGCTGCTAAGGGCCTGATGACATAGATTTCATTGCTGAGTGATATTGCTTTGTAAGTAAATACCACAATTTCTTTATCCATTTTGCACTTTCTGCGATGTTGAACTTGTACTGTAAACGAGGTTCTTGTAAACAGAGGCGTCCCAAACTTTGGGGTGGCTGTGTCTTTTTAATTTTAATTTCCCTAAGCTATAGGACCATAAGTGGAAGTGCCCTAGGCTCTGTTGCTTTGTTTTTTAGATGTTTCAGGAAACACCATACACTTCTCCAGAGTGTCTGTTGGCAATTTACATCCCGCCCATCAGCATAACAAGGCTCCCAGTTCTCCATGGCCTGTCCTGCCTTTCTGGATTTTACACTTTTTTCAGATGGCCCTTTTGACCGGGGAGAAGTGAGACTTCATTGTAGTGCAGATTTCCTTTGCAAGCTCGCTTGGTTGGCCAAAAAGGGCGTATGCGTTTTTTCCTGAATATAGTCAGGAAAAAACGCATACGCCCTTTTTGGCCAAGTGCATCATTGTGGACGTTCTGCCTCTTTTCCTATGCTTTCAATGCAATTCCAGTCTACCTCCTGAAATCGGTTTCCTGCAATTCTGCCCCGCTTTCAAGTCCTCTTGGCAGCCATACTTCAGTATATTTTTGGACGATAGCTGTCATTTATAACTCTGCAGGTTTGTGAATTACAGTGCCCCTGAGCTCCTTTCTTCAACTCGCTTTCTTTTGAGCTGGCCGCAACACCGCAGGATGGCTTCAGGCCCTAATCTGGTTCCAGCAGGGCACGCTGAGCCTTTGGTTATTTCCTCTTCCTGGTGGGAAATGAGAGTTAAATTTGCCCGTCCAGACACCTCCAGCTAGTCTCTCATTGGTTCTCCCTATTCCTGTTCATCTTCCGCAGAAATTGCAAACTGGGCCAAACTGGAGGTTAAAGGCGCTGACTCTCCAAGTGGGGAGAGTGTTAGTAAAGCGTCTGGAATGTTGCACCCGAGTACCAGGGGAGGAAAAGTGAGACATATTTGAACACATCTCCCGTTCACACGGTTGATCATACTCTGGGTTCCACATGCATGTTTTAGCTGAAGGAAGAATACATTAAATCTGGAGAGTTAAGACCTTTGGAATGGGTACCATGCAATATGACTTCAAAGGGTCTTCATTTGCTCACCGAACCTCTCCAATCCTATCACTGCTGCGTTTATGCCCCTGTACACATGCTTGATTCTCTTTCGGAGACATAGCAATCCATAGGTTTTAAGATACTTACTAGTCAGGTACATTCTTAGGCGTTTAATATGGGGTGTTGAGTCCATTTCGTTGAGCAGGGAGTAGCTCTTGTCTATTCCATATTTGGCTTAAGGAACTTTATCTGTGCTCATTTCAATCTCTGGTTTTATGCAGCACCCCAACTCACCTTTCCCCTTAAGCAAGCATAAGTTGGTTTTCTAAATTTGAGACCCTGTTCTGTTTTGGAATTCAGTTCCTGTGTAGCCAAGTTTACATTCCGTGTATTACTGATATCTTATGATGTTTCTTTTTCTGTGTGACTTATTTCAGTTAGAATCATCGTACCTGAATCCACTCATTATGCTGCTACGGGCCTGATGACACAGATTTCATTGCTGAGTGATACTGCATTGTACGTAAGTACCACAAGTTCTTTATCCATTTTTCACTTTCTGTGATATTGAACTTGTACGGTAAATGAGGTTCTTGTAAACAGAGGCGTCCCAAACTTTGGGGTGGCTGTGTCTTTTTGATTTTAATTTCCCTAAGCTATAGGACCATAAGTGGAAGTGCCCTAGGCTCTGTTACTTTGTTTCTTAGATGTTTCAGGAAACACCGTACACTTCTCACGAGTGTCTGTTGGCAATTTCCATCCCGCCCATCAGCATAACAAGGCTCCCAGTTCTCCATGGCCTGTCCTGCCTTTCTGGATTTTACACTTTTTTCAGATGGCCCTTTTGACCGGGTGGAAGTTAGACTTCATTGTAGTGCAGATTTCCTTTGCAAGCTTGCATGGTTGGCCAAAAAGGGCGTATGCGTTTTTTCCTGAATATATTCAGGAAAAAACGCATACGCCCTTTTTGGCCAAGTGCATCATTGTGGACGTTCTGCCTCTTTTCCTATGCTTTCAATGCAATTCCAGTCTACCTCCTGAAATCGGTTTCCTGCAATTCTGCCCCGCTTTCAAGTCCTCTTGGCAGCCTTACTTCAGTATATTTTTGGACGATAGCTGTCATTTATAACTCTGCAGGTTTGTGAATTACAGTGCCCCTGAGCTCCTTTCTTCAACTCGCTTTCTTGTGAGCTGGCCGCAACACCGCAGGATGGCTTCAGGCCCTAATCTGGTTCCGGCACGGCATGCTGAGCCTTTGGATAATTCCTCTTCCTGGTGGGAAATTAGAGTTAAATTTGCCCGTCCAGACACCTCCAGCTAGTCTCTCATTGGTTCTCCCTATTCCTGTTCATCTTCCGCAGAAATTGCAAACTGGACCAAACAGGAGGTTAAAGGCGCTGACTCTCCAAGTGGGGAGAGTGTTAGTAAAGCGTCTGGAATGTTGCACCCGAGTACCAGGGGAGGAAAACTGAGACATATTTGAACACGTCTCCCGTTCACATGATTGATCATACTCCGGGTTCCACATGCATGTTTTAGCTGAAGGAAGAATACCTTAAACCTGGAGAGTTGAGACCCGTGGAATGGGTACCATGCAATATGTCTTCAAAGGGTATTCATTTGCTCACCGAACCTCTCCAAATCTATCACTGCTACGTTTATGCCCCTGAACACATGCTTGATTCTCTTTCGGTGACATAGCAATCCATAGGTTTTAAGATACTTACTAGTCAGGTACATTCTTAGGCGTTTAATATGCGGTGTTGAGTCCATTTCGTTGAGCAAGGAGTAGCTCTTGTCTATTCCATATTTGGCTTAAGGAACTTTATCTGTGCTCATTTCAATCTCTGGTTTTATGCAGCACCCCAACTCACCTTTCCCCTTAAGCAAGCATAAGTTGGTTTTTTAAATTTGAGACCCTGTTCTGTTCTGTAATTCAGTTCCTGTGTAGCCAAGTTTACATTCCGTGTATTACAGATATCTTATGATGTTTCTTTTTCTGTGTGACTTATTTCAGTTAGAATCATCATACCTGAATCCACTCATTGTGCTGCTAAGGGCCTGATGACATAGATTTCATTGCTGAGTGATATTGCTTTGTAAGTAAATACCACAACTTCTTTATCCATTTTTCACTTTCTGCGATGTTGAACTTGTACGGTAAACGAGGTTCTTGTAAACAGAGGCGTCCCAAACTTTGGGGTGGCTGTGTCTTTTTGATTTTAATTTCCCTAAGCTATAGGACCATAAGTGGAAGTGCCCTAGGCTCTGTTGTTTTGTTTTTTAGATGTTTCAGGAAACACCATACACTTCTCCCGAGTGTCTGTTGGCAATTTACATCCCGCCCATCAGCATAACAAGGCTCCCTGTTCTCCATGGCCTGTCCTGGCATTCTGGATTTTACACTTTTTTCAGATGGCCCTTTTGACCGAGGGGAATTGAGACTTCATTGTAGTGCAGATTTCCTTTGCAAGCTTGCTTGGTTGGCCAAAAAGGGCGTATGCGTTTTTTCCTGAATATATTCAGGAAAAAACGCATACGCCCTTTTTGGCCAAGCGCATCATTGTGGACGTTCTGCCTCTTTTCCTATGCTTTCAATGCAATTCCAGTCTACCTCCTGAAATCAGTTTCCTGCAATTCTGCCCCGCTTTCAAGTCCTATTGGCAGCCTTACTTCAGTATATTTTTGGACGATAGCTGTCATTTATAACTCTGCAGGTTAGTGAATTACAGTGCCCCAGAGCTCCTTTCTTCAACTCGCTTTCTTTTGAGCTGGCCGCAACACTGCAGGATTGCTTCAGGCCCTAATCTGGTTCTGGCACGGCACGCTGAGCCTTTGGTTAATTCCTCTTCCTGGTGGGAAATGTGAGTTAAATTTGCCCGTCCACACACCTCCAGCTAGTCTCTCATTGGTTCTCGCTATTCCTGTTCATCTTCCGCAGAAATTGCAAACTGGGCCAAACAGGAGGTTAAAGGGACTGACTCTCCAAGTGGGTACAGTGTTAGTAAAGCATCTGGAATGTTGAACCCGAGTACCAGGGTATGAAAACTGAGACATATTTGAACACGTCTCCCGATCACATGGTTGATCATACTCTAGGTTCCACATGCATGTTTTAGCTGAAGGAAGAATACCTTAAACCTGGGTAGTGGAAACCCGTGGAATGGGTACCATGCAATATGACTTCAAAGGGTCTTCATTTGTTCACCGAACCTCTCCAATCCTATCACTGCTGCGTTTATGCCCCTGTACACATGCTAGATTCTCTTTCGGAGACATAGCAATCCATAGGTTTTAAGATACTTACTAGTCAGGTACATTCTTAGGCGTTTAATATGCGGTGTTGAGTCCATTTCGTTGAGCAAGGAGTAGCTCTTGTCTATTCCATAGTTGGCTTAAGGAACTTTATCTGTGCTCATTTCAATCTCTGGTTTTATGCAGCACCCCAACTCACCTTTCCCCTTAAGCAAGCATAAGTTGGTTTTCTAAATTTGAGACCCTGTTCTGTTCTGTAATTCAGTTCCTGTGTAGCCAAGTTTACATTCCGTGTATTACTGATATCTTATGATGTTTCTTTTTCTGTGTGACTTATTTCAGTTAGAATCATCGTACCTGAATCCACTCATTATGCTGCTACGGGCCTGATGACATAGATTTCATTGCTGAGTGATACTGCATTGTACGTAAGTACCACAAGTTCTTTATCCATTTTTCACTTTCTGTGATATTGAATTTGTACGGTAAACGAGGTTCTTGTAAACAGAGGCGTCCCAAACTTTGGGGTGGCTGTGTCTTTTTGATTTTAATTTCCCTAAGCTACAGGACCATAAGTGGAAGTGTCCTAGGCTCTGTTGCTTTGTTTCTTAGATGTTTCAGGAAACACCGTACACTTCTCCCGAGTGTCTGTTGGCAATTTACATCCCGCCCATCAGCATAACAAGGCTCCCAGTTCTCCATGGCCTGTCCTGCCTTTCTGGATTTTACACTTTTTTCAGATGGCTCTTTTGACCGGGGGGAAGTGAGACTTCATTGTAGTGCAGATTTCCTTTGCAAGCTTGCTTGGTTGGCCAAAAAGGGCGTATGCGTTTTTTCCTGAATATATTCAGGAAAAAACGCATACGCCCTTTTTGGCCAAGTGCATCATTGTGGACGTTCTGCCTCTTTTCCTATGCTTTCAATGCAATTCCAGTCTACCTCCTGAAATCGGTTTCCTGCAATTCTGCCCCGCTTTCAAGTCCTCTTGGCAGCCTTACTTCAGTATATTTTTGGACGATAGCTGTCATTTATAACTCTGCAGGTTTGTGAATTACAGTGCCCCTGAGCCCCTGTCTTCAACTCGCTTTCTTTTGAGCTGGCCGCAACACCGCAGGATGGCTTCAGGCCCTAATATGGTTCCGGCACAGCACCCTGAGCCTTTGGTTATTTCCTCTTCCTGGTGGGAAATGAGAGTTAAATTTGCCCGTCCAGACACCTCCAGCTAGTCTCTCATTGGTTCTCCCTATTCCTGTTCATCTTCCGCAGGAATTGCAAACTGGGCCAAACAGGAGGTTAAAGGCGCTGACTCTCCAAGTGGGGAGGGTGTTAGTAAAGCGTCTGGAATGTTGCACCCGAGTACCAGGGGAGGAAAACTGAGACATATTTTAACACGTCTCCCGTTCACACGGTTGATCATACTCTGGGTTCCACATGCATGTTTTAGCTGAAGGAAGAATACCTTAAACCTGGAGAGTTGAGACCCGTGTAATGGGTACCGTTTAATATGACTTCAAAGGGTCTTCATTTGCTCACCGAACCTCTCCAATCCTATCACTGCTGCGTTTATGCCCCTGTACACACGCTTGATTCTCTTTTGGAGACATAGCAATCCATAGGTTTTAAGATACTTACTAGTCAGGTACATTCTTAGGCGTTTAATATGCGGTGTTGAGTCCATTTCGTTGAGCAAGGAGTAGCTCTTGTCTATTCCATATTTGGCTTAAAAACTTTATCTGTGCTCATTTCAATCTCTGGTTTTATGCACCAACCGAACTCACCTTTCCCCTTAAGCAAGCATAAGTTGGTTTTCTAAATTTGAGACCCTGTTCTGTTTTGGAATTCAGTTCCTGTGTAGCCAAGTTTACATTCCGTGTATTAGTGATATCTTATGATGTTTCTTTTTCTGTGTGACTTATTTCAGTTAGAATCATCATACCTGAATCCACTCATTGTGCTGCTAAGGGCCTGATGACATAGATTTCATTGCTGAGTGATATTGCTTTGTAAGTAAATACCACAACTTCTTTATCCATTTTTCACTTTCTGCGATGTTGAACTTGTACTGTAAATGAGGTTCTTGTAAACAGAGGCGTCCCAAACTTTGGGGTGGCTGTGTCTTTTTGATTTTAATTTCCCTAAGCTATAGGACCATAAGTGGAATTGCCCTAGGCTCTGTTGCTTTGTTTTTTAGATGTTTCAGGAAAGGCCATACACTTCTCCCCAGTGTCTGTTGGCAACTTACATCCCGCCCATCAGCATAACAAGGCTCCCAGTTCTCCATGGCCTGTCCTGCCTTTCTGGATTTTACACTTTTTTAAGATGGCCCTTTTGATCGGGGGGAAGTGAGACTTCATTGTAGTGCAGATTTCCTTTGCAAGCTTGCTTGGTTGGCCAAAAAGGGCGTATGCGTTTTTTCCTGAATATATTCAGGAAAAAACGCATACGCCCTTTTTGGCCAAGTGCATCATTGTGGACGTTCTGCCTCTTTTCCTATGCTTTCAATGCAATTCCAGTCTACCTCCTGAAATCGGTTTCCTGCAATTCTGCCCCGCTTTCAAGTCCTTTTGGCAGCCTTACTTCAGTATATTTTTGGACGATAACTGTCATTTCTAACTCTGCAGGTTTGTGAATTACAGTGCCCCTGAGCTCCTTTCTTCAACTCGCTTTCTTGTGACTTGGCCGCAACACCGCAGGATGGCTTCAGGCCCTAATCTGGTTCCGGCACAGCACGCTGAGCCTTTGGTTATTTCCTCTTCCTGGTGGGAAATGAGAGTTAAATTTGCCCGTCCAGACACCTCCAGCTAGTCTCTCATTGGTTCTCGCTATTCCTGTTCATCTTCCGCAGAAATTGCAAACTGGGCCAAACAGGAGGTTAAAGGCGCTGACTCTCCAAGTGGGGAGAGTGTTAGTAAAGCGTCTGGAATGTTGCACCCGAGTACCAGGGATGGAAAACTGAGACATATTTGAACACATCTCCCGATCACACGGTTGATCATACTCTGGGTTCCACATGCATGTTTTAGCTGAAGGAAGAATACCTTAAACCTGGAGAGTTGAGACCCGTGTAATGGGTTCCATGCAATATGATTTCAAAGGGTCTTCATTTGCTCACCGAACCTCTCCAATCCTATCACTGCTGTGTTTATGCCCCTGTACACACGCTTGATTCTTTTTCGAACACATAGCCATCCATAGGTTTTAAGATACTTACTAGTCAGGTACATTCTTAGGCGTTTAATATGGGGTGTTGAGTCCATTTCGTGGAGCAAGGAGTAGCTCTTGTCTATTCCATATTTGGCTTAAGGAACTTTATCTGTGCTCATTTCAATCTCTGGTTTTATGCAGCACCCCAACTCACCTTTCCCCTTAAGCAAGCATAAGTTGGTTTTCTAAATTTGAGATCCTGTTCTGTTTTGAATTCAGTTCCTCTGTAGCCAAGTTTACATTCCGTGTATTAGTGATATCTTATGATGTTTCTTTTTCTGTGTGACTTATTTCAGTTAGAATCATCGTACCTGAATCCACTCATTATGCTGCTACGGGCCTGATGACATAGATTTCATTGCTGAGTGATACTGCATTGTACGTAAGTACCACAAGTTCTTTATCCATTTTTCACTTTCTGTAATATTGAACATGTACGGTAAACGAGGTTCTTGTAAACAGAGGCGTCCCAAACTTTGGGGTGGCTGTGTCTTTTTGATTTTAATTTCCCTAAGCTATAGGACCATAAGTGGAAGTGCCCTAGGCTCTGTTGCTTTGTTTTTTAGATGTTTCAGGAAACACCATACACTTCTCCCGAGTGTCTGTTGGCAATTTACATCCCGCCCATCAGCATAACAAGGCTCCCAGTTCTCCATGGCCTGTCCTGCCTTTCTGGATTTTACACTTTTTTCAGATGGCCCTTTTGACCGGGGGGAAGTGAGACTTCATTGTAGTGCAGATTTCCTTTGCAAGCTTGCTTGGTTTGCCAAAAAGTGCGTATGCGTTTTTTCCTGAATATATTCAGTAAAAAACGCATAAGCACTTTTTGGCCAAGTGCATCATTGTGGACGTTCTGCCTCTTTTCCTATGCTTTCAATGCAATTCCAGTCTACCTCCTGAAATCGGTTTCCTGCAATTCTGCCCCGCTTTCAAGTTCTCTTGGCAGCCTTACATCAGTATATTTTTGGACTATAGCTGTCATTTATAACTCTGCAGGTTTGTGAATTACAGTGCCCCTGAGCTCCTTTCTTCAACTCGCTTTCTTGTGACTTGGCCGCAACACCGCAGGATGGCTTCAGGCCCTAATCTGGTTCTGGCACGGCACGCTGAGCCTTTGGTTATTTCCTCTTCCTGGTGGGAAATGAGAGTTAAATTTGGCATCCAGACACCTCCAGCTAGCCTCTCATTGGTTCTCCCTATTCCTGTTCATCTTCCGCAGAAATTGCAAACTGGGCCAAACAGGAGGTTAAAGGGACTGACTCTCCAAGTCGGGAGAGTGTTAGTAAAGCGTCTGGAATGTTGCACCTGAGTACCAGGGTACGAAAACTGAGACATATTTGAACACGTCTCCCGATCACATGGTTGATCATACTCTAGGTTCCACATGCATGTTTTAGCTGAAGGAAGAATACCTTAAACCTGGGTAGTTGAAACCCGTGGAATGGGTACCATGCAATATGACTTCAAAGGGTCTTCATTTGCTCACCGAACCTCTCCAATCCTATCACTGCTGCGTTTATGCCCCTGTACACACGCTTGATTCTCTTTCGGAGACATAGCAATCCATAGGTTTTAAGATACTTACTAGTCAGGTACATTCTTAGGCGTTTAATATGCGGTGTTGAGTCCATTTCGTTGAGCAAGGAGTAGCTCTTGTGTATTCCATATTTGGCTTAAGGAACTTTATCTGTGCTCATTTCAATCTCTGGTTTTATGCAGCACCCCAACTCACCTTTCCCCTTAAGCAAGCATAAGTTGGTTTTCTAAATTTGAGACCCTGTTCTGTTCTGTAATTCAGTTCCTGTGTAGCCAAGTTTACATTCCGTGTATTACTGATATCTTATGATGTTTCCTTTTCTGTGTGACTTATTTCAGTTAGAATCATCATACCTGAATCCAGTCATTGTGCTGCTAAGGGCCTGATGACATAGATTTCATTGCTGAGTGATATTGCTTTGTAAGTAAATACCACAACTTCTTTATCCATTTTTCACATTCTGCGATGTTGAACTTGTACTGTAAACGAGGTTCTTGTAAACAGAGCCGTTCCAAACTTTGGGGTGGCTGTGTCTTTTTGATTTTACTTTCCTAAGCTATAGGACCATAAGTGGAAGTGCCCTAGGCTCTGTTGCTTTGTTTTATAGATGTTTCAGGAAACACCATACACTTCTCCCGAGTGTCTGTTGGCAATTTACATCCCGCCCATCAGCATAACAAGGCTCCCAGTTCTCCATGGCCTGTCCTGCCTTTCTGGATTTTACACTTTTTTCAGATGGCCCTTTTGACCGGGGGGAAGTGAGACTTCATTGTAGTGCAGATTTCCTTTGCAAGCTTGCTTGGTTGGCCAAAAAGGGCGTATGCGTTTTTTCCTGAATATATTCAGGAAAAAACGCATACGCCCTTTTTGGCCAAGTGCATCATTGTGGACGTTCTGCCTCTTTTCCTATGCTTTCAATGCAATTCCAGTCTACCTCCTGAAATCGGTTTCCTGCAATTCTGCCCCGCTTTCAAGTCCTCTTGGCAGCCTTACTTCAGTATATTTTTGGACGATAGCTGTCATTTATAACTCTGCAGGTTTGTGAATTACAGTGCCCCTGAGCTCCTTTCTTCAACTCGCTTTCTTGTGAGCTGGCCGCAACACCGCAGGATGGCTTCAGGCCCTAATCTGGTTCCGGCACGGCACACTGAGCCTTTGGTTATTTCCTCTTCCTGGTGGGAAATGAAAGTTAAATTTGCCCGTCCAGACACCTCCAGCTAGTTTCTCATTGGTTCTCCCTATTCCTGTTCATCTTCCGCAGAAATTGCAAACTGGGCCAAACAGGAGGTTAAATACGCTGACTCTCCAAGTGGGGAGAGTGTTACTAAAGCGTCTGGAATGTTGCACCCAAGTACCAGGGGAGGAAAACTGAGACATATTTGAACACATCTCCCGTTCACACGGTTGATCATACTCTGGGTTCCACATGCATGTTTTAGCTGAAGGGAGAATACCTTAAACCTGGAGAGTTGAGACCCGTGTAATGGGTACCATGCAATATGACTTCAAAGGGTCTTCATTTGCTCACCGAACCTCTCCAATCCTATCAGTGCTGCGTTTATGCCCCTGTACACATGCTTGATTCTCTTTCAGAGACATAGCAATCCATAGGTTTTAAGATACTTACTAGTCAGGTACATTCTTAGGCGTTTAATATGGGGTGTTGAGTCCATTTCGTTGAGAAAGGAGTAGCTCTTGTCTATTCCATATTTGGCTTAAGGAACTTTACCTGTGCTCATTTCAAACTCTGGTTTTATGCAGCACCCCAACTCTCCTTTCCCCTTAAGCAAGCATAAGTTCGTTTTCTAAATTTGAGACCCTGTTCTGTTTTGGAATTCAGTTCCTGTGTAGCCAAGTTTACATTCCGTGTATTACTGATATCTTATGATGTTTCTTTTTCTGTTTGACTTATTTCAGTTAGAATTATCATACCTGAATGCTCTCATTATGCTGCTATGGGCCTGATGACATAGATTTCATTGCTGAGTGATACTACATTGTACGTAAGTACCACAAGTTGTTATCCATTTTTCACTTTCTGCGATATTGAACTTGTACGGTAAACGAGGTTCTTGTAAACAGAGGCGTCCCAAACTTTGGGGTGGCTGTGTCTTTTTGATTTTAATTTCCCTAAGCTATAGGACCATAAGTGGAAGTGCCCTAGGCTCTGTTGCTTTGTTTTTTAGATGTTTCAGGAAACACCATACACTTCTCCCGAGTGTCTGTTGGCAATTTACATCCCGCCCATCAGCATAACAAGGCTCCCAGTTCTCCATGGCCTGTCCTGCCTTTCTGGATTTTACACTTTTTTCAGATGGCCCTTTTGACCGGGGGGAAGTGAGACTTCATTGTAGTGAAGATTTCCTTTGTAAGTTTGCTTGGTTGAGCAAAAAGCGCGTATGCGTTTTTTCCTGAATATATTCAGGAAAAAACGCATACGCCCTTTTTGGCCAAGTGCATCATTGTGGATGTTCTGCCTCTTTTCCTATGCTTTCAATGCAATTCCAGTCTACCTCCTGAAATCGGTTTCCTGCAATTCTGCCCCGCTTTCAAGTCCTCTTGGCAGCCTTACTTCAGTATATTTTTGGACGATAGCTGTCATTTATAACTCTGCAGGTTTGTGAATTACAGTGCCCCTGAGCTCCTTTCTTCCACTCGCTTTCTTGTGACCTGGCCGCAACATCGCAGGATGGCTTCAGGCCCTAATCTGGTTCCGGCACGGCACGCTGAGCCTTTGGTTAATTCCTCTTCCTGTTGGGAAATGAGAGTTAAATTTGCCCATCCAGACACCTCCAGCTAGTCTCTCATTGGTTCTCCCTATTCCTGTTCATCTTCCGCAGAAATTGCAAACTGGGCCAAACAGGAGGTTAAAGACGCTGACTCTCCAAGTGGGGAGAGTGTTAGTAAAGCGTCTGGAATGTTGCACCCGAGTACCAGCATACGAAAACTGAGATATATTTGAACACGTCTCCCGATCACATGGTTGATCATACTCTAGGTTGCACATGCATGTTTTAGCTGAAGGAAGAATACCTTAAACCTGGTTTGTTGAAACCCGTGGAATGAGTATCATGCAATATGACTTCAAAGGGTCTTCATTTGCTCACCGAACCTCTCCAATCCTATCACTGCTGCGTTTATGCCCCTGTACACATGCTTGATTCTCTTTCAGAGACATAGCAATTCATAGGTTTTAAGATACTTACTAGTCAGGTACATTCTTAGGCGTTTAATATGGGGTTTTGAGTCCATTTCGTTGAGAAAGGAGTAGCTCTTGTCTATTCCATATTTGGCTTAAGGAACTTTATCTGTGCTCATTTCAATCTCTGGTTTTATACAGCACCCCAACTCACCTTTACCCTTAAGCAAGCATAAGTTGGTTTTCTAAATTTGAGACCCTGTTCTGTTCTGTAATTCAGTTCCTGTGTAGCCAAGTTTCCATTCCGTGTATTACTGATATCTTATGATGTTTCTTTTTCTGTGTGACTTATTTCAGTTAGAATCATCATACCTGAATCCACTCATTATGCTGCTAAGGGCCTGATGACATACATTTCATTGCTGAGTGATATTGCTTTGTAAGTAAATACCACAACTTCTTTATCCATTTTTCACTTTCTGCGATGTTGAACTTGTACTGTAAACGAGGTTCTTGTAAACAGAGGCGTCCCAAACTTTGGGGCAGCTGTGTCTTTTTGATTTTAATTTCCCTGAGCTATAGGACCATAAGTGGAAGTGCCCTAGGCTCTGTTGCTTTGTTTTTTAGATGTTTCAGGAAACACCATACACTTCTCCCGAGTGTCTGTTGGCAATTTACATCCCGCCCATCAGCATAACAAGGCTCCCAGTTCTCCATGGCCTGTCCTGCCTTTCTGGATTTTACACTTTTTTCAGATGGCCCTTTTGACCGGGGGGAAGTGAGACTTCATTGTAGTGAAGATTTCCTTTGCAAGTTTGCTTGGTTGGGCAAAAAGCGCGTATGCGTTTTTTCCTGAATATATTCAGGAAAAAACGCATACGCCCTTTTTGGCCAAGTGCATCATTGTGGATGTTCTGCCTCTTTTCCTATGCTTTCAATGCAATTCCAGTCTACCTCCTGAAATCGGTTTCCTGCAATTCTGCCCCGCTTTCAAGTCCTCTTGGCAGCCTTACTTCAGTATATTTTTGGACGATAGCTGTCATTTATAACTCTGCAGGTTTGTGAATTACAGTGCCCCTGAGCTCCTTTCTTCCACTCGCTTTATTGTGACCTGGCCTCAACACCGCAGGATGGCTTCAGTCCCTAATCTGGTTCCGGCACGGCACGCTGAGCCTTTGGTTAATTCCTCTTCCTGTTGGGAAATGAGAGTTAAATTTGCCCATCCAGACACCTCCAGCTAGTCTCTCATTGGTTCTCCCTATTCCTGTTCATCTTCCGCAGAAATTGCAAACTGGGCCAAACAGGAGGTTAAAGGGACTGACTCTCCAAGTCGGGAGAGTGTTAGTAAAGCGTCTGGAATGTTGCACCCGAGTACCAGGGTACGAAAACTGAGGCATATTTGAACATGTCTCCGGATCACATGGTTGATCATACTCTGGGTTCCACATGCATGTTTTAGCTGAAGGAAGAATAACTTAAACCTGGGTAGTTGAAACCCGTGGAATGGGTACCATGCAATATGACTTCAAAGGGTCTTCATTTGCTCACCGAACCTCTCCAATCCTATCACTGCTGCGATTATGCCCCTGTACACATGCTTGATTCTCTTTCGGAGACATAGCAATCCATAGGTTTTAAGATACTTACTAGTCAGGTACATTTTTAGACGTTTAATATGCGGTGTTGAGTCCATTTCGTTGAGCAAGGAGTAGCTCTTGTCTATTCCATATTTGGCTTAAGGAACTTTATGTGTGCTCATTTCAATCTCTGGTTTTATGCAGCACCCCAACTCACCTTTACCCTTAAGCAAGCATAAGTTGGTTTTCTAAATTTGAGACCCTGTTCTGTTCTGTAATTCAGTTCCTGTGTAGCCAAGTTTACATTCCGTGTATTACTGATATCTTATGATGTTTCTTTTTCTGTGTGACTTATTTCAGTTAGAATCATCATACCTGAATCCACTCATTGTGCTGTTAAGGGCCTGATGACATAGATTTCATTGCTGAGTGATATTGCTTTGTAAGTAAATACCACAACTTCTTTATCCATTTTTCACTTTCTGCGATGTTGAACTTGTAAGGTAAACGAGGTTCTTGTAAACAGAGCCATTCCAAACTTTGGGGTGGCTGTGTCTTTTTGATTTTAATTTCCCTAATCTATAGGATCATAAGTGGAAGTGCCCTAGGCTATGTTGCTTAGTTTTTTAGATGTTTCAGGAAACACCATACACTTCTCCGGAGTGTCTGTTGGTAATTTACATCCCGCCCATCAGCATAACAAGGCTCCCAGTTCTCCATGGCCTGTCCTGCCTTTCTGGATTTTACACTTTTTTCAGATGGCCCTTTTGACCGGGGGGAAGTGAGACTTCATTGTAGTGCAGATTTCCTTTGCAAGCTTGCTTGGTTGGCCAAAAAGGGCGTATGCGTTTTTTCCTGAATATATTCAGGAAAAAACGCATACGCCCTTTTTGGCCAAGTGCATCATTGTGGACGTTCTGCCTCTTTTCCTATGCTTTCAATGCAATTCCAGTCTACCTCCTGAAATCGGTTTCCTGCAATTCTTCCCCGCTTTCAAGTCCTCTTGGCAGCCTTACTTCAGTATATTTTTGGACGATAGCTGTCATTTATAACTCTGCAGGTTTGTGAATTACAGTGCCCCTGAGCTCCTTTCTTCAACTCGCTTTCTTGTGAGCTGGCCGCAACACCGCAGGATGGCTTCAGGCCCTAATCTGGTCCCGGCACGGCACACTGAGCCTTTGGTTAATTCCTCTTCCTGGTGGGAAATGAGAGTTAAATTTGCCCGTCCAGACACCTCCAGCTAGTTTCTCATTGGTTCTCCCTATTCCTGTTCATCTTCCGCAGTAATTGCAAACTGGGCCAAACAGGAGGTTAAATACGCTGACTCTCCAAGTGGGGAGAGTGTTAGTAAAGCGTCTGGAATGTTGCACCTGAGTACCAGGGTACGAAAACTGAGACATATTTGAACACGTCTCCCGTTCACACGGTTGATCATAGTCTGGGTTCTACATGCATGTTTTAGCTGAAGGAAGAATACCTTAAACCTGGAGAGTTGAGATCCGTGGAATGGATACCATGCAATATGACTTCAAAGGGTCTTCATTTGCTCACCGAACCTCTCCAATCCTATCACTACTGCGTTTATGCCCCTGTACACTGGCTTGATGCTCTTTTGGAGACATAGCAATCCATAGGTTTTAAGATACTTACTAGTCAGGTACATTCTTAGGCGTTTAATATGCGGTGTTGAGTCCATTTCGTTGAGCAAGGAGTAGCTCTTGTCTATTCCATATTTGGCTTAAGGAACTTTATCTGTGCTCATTTCAATCTCTGGTTTTATGCAGCACCCCAACTCACCTTTCCCCTTAAGCAAGCATAAGTTGGTTTTCTAAATTTGAGACCCTGTTCTGTTCTGTAATTCAGTTCCTGTGTAGCCAAGTTTACATTCCGTGTATTACTGATATCTTATGATGTTTCTTTTTCTGTGTGACTTATTTCAGTTAGAATCATCGTACCTGAATCCACTCATTATGCTGCTACGGGCCTGATGACATAGATTTCATTGCTGAGTGATACTGCATTGTACGTAAGTTCCACAAGTTCTTTATCCATTTTTCACTTTCTGTGATATTGAACTTGTACGGTAAACGAGGTTCTTGTAAACAGAGGCGTCCCAAACTTTGGGGTGGCTGTGTCTTTTTGATTTTAATTTCCCTAAGCTATAGGACCATAAGTGGAAGTGCCCTAGGCTCTGTTGCTTTGTTTTTTAGATGTTTCAGGAAACACCATACACTTCTCCCGAGTGTCTGTTGGCAATTAACATCCCGCCCATCAGCATAACAAGGCTCCCAGTTCTCCATGGCCTGTCCTGCCTTTCTGGATTTTACACTTTTTTCAGATGTCCCTTTTGACCGGGGGGAAGTGAGACTTCATTGTAGTGAAGATTTCCTTTGCAAGTTTGCTTGGTTGGGCAAAAAGCGCGTATGCGTTTTTTCCTGAATATATTCACGAAAAAACGCATACGCCCTTTTTGGCCAAGTGCATCATTGTGGACATTCTGCCTCTTTTCCTATGCTTTCAATGCAATTCCAGTCTACCTCCTGAAATCGGTTTCCTGCAATTCTGCCCCGCTTTCAAGTCCTCTTGGCAGCCTTACTTCAGTCTATTTTTGGACGATAGCTGTCATTTATAACTCTGCAGGTTTGTGAATTACAGTGCCCCTGAGCTCCTTTCTTCCACTCGCTTTCTTGTGACCTGGCCGCAACACCGCAAGATGGCTTCAGGCCCTAATCTGGTTCCGGCACGGCACGCTGAGCCTTTGGTTAATTCCTCTTCCTGTTGGGAAATGAGAGTTAAATTTGCCCATCCAGACACCTCCAGCTAGTCTCTCATTGGTTCTCCCTATTCCTGTTCATCTTCCGCAGAAATTGCAAACTGGGCCAAACAGGAGGTTAAAGGGACTGACTCTCCAAGTCGGGAGAGTGTTAGTAAAGCGTCTGGAATGTTGCACCCGAGTACCAGGGGAGGAATACTGAGACATATTTGAACATGTCTCCCGATCACATGGTTGATCATACTCTGGGTTCCACATGCATGTTTTAGCTGAAGGAAGAATAACTTAAACCTGGGTAGTTGAAACCCGTGGAATGGGTACCATGCAATATGACTTCAAAGGGTCTTCATTTGCTCACCGAACCTCTCCAATCCTATCACTGCTGCGTTTATGCCCCTGTACAGACGCTTGATTCTCTTTTGGAGACATAGCAATCCATAGGTTTTAAGATACTTACTAGTCAGGTACATTCTTAGGCGTTTAATATGGGGTGTTGAGTCCATTTCGTGGAGCAAGGAGTAGCTCTTGTCTATTCCATATTTGGCTTAAGGAACTTTATCTGTGCTCATTTCAATCTCTGGTTTTATGCAGCACCCCAACTCACCTTTCCCCTTAAGTAAGCATAAGTTGGTTTTCTAAATTTGAGACCCTGTTCTGTTCTGTAATTCAGTTCCTGTGTAGCCAAGTTTACATTCTGTGTATTACTGATATCTTATGATGTTTCTTTTTCTGTGTGACTTATTTCAGTTAGAATCATCGTACCTGAATCCACTCATTATGCTGCTACAGGCCTGATGACATAGATTTCATTGCTCAGTGATACTGCATTGTACGTAAGTACCACAGGTTCTTTATCCATTTTTCACTTTCTGTGATATTGAACTTGTACGGTAAACGAGGTTCTTGTAAACAGAGGCGTCCCAAACTTTGGGGTGGCTGTGCCTTTTTGATTTTAATTTCCCTAAGCTATAGGACCATAAGTGGAAGTGCCCTAGGCTCTGTTGCTTTGTTTTTTAGATGTTTCAGGAAACACCATACACTTCTCCTGAGTGTCTGTTGGCAATTTATATCCCGCCTATCAGCATAACAAGGCTCCCAGTTCTCCATGGCCTGTCCTGCCTTTCTGGATTTTACACTTTTTTCAGATAGCCCTTTTGACCGGGGGGAAGTGAGACTTCATTGTAGTACAGATTTCATTTGCAAGCTTGCTTGGTTGGCCAAAAAGGGCGTATGCGTTTTTTCCTGAATATATTCAGGAAAAAACGCATACGCCCTTTTTGGCCAAGTGCATCATTGTGGACGTTCTGCCTCTTTTCCTATGCTTTCAATGCAATTCCAGTCTACCTCCTGAAATCGGTTTCCTGCAATTCTGCCCCGTTTTCAAGTCCTCTTGGCAGCCTTACTTCAGTCTATTTTTGGACGATAGCTGTCATTTATAACTCTGCAGGTTTGTGAATTACAGTGCCCCTGAGCTCCTTTCTTCAACTCGCTTTCTTTTGAGCTGGCCGCAACACCGCAGGATGGCTTCAGGACCTAATATGGTTCCGGCACGACACGCTGAGCCTTTGGTTATTTCCTTTTCCTGGTGGGAAATGAGAGTTAAATTTGCCCGTCCAGACACCTCCAGCTAGTCTCTCATTGGTTCTCCCTATTCCTGTTCATCTTCCGCAGAAATTGCAAACTGGGCCAAACAGAACGTTAAAGGCGCTGACTCTCCAAGTCGGGAGAGTGTTAGTAAAGCGTCTGGAATGTTGCACCCGAGTACCAGCGTAGGAAAACTGAGACATATTTGAACACGTCTCCCGATCACATGGTTGATCATACCCTGGGTTTCACATGCATGTTTTAGCTGAAGGAAGAATACCTTAAACCTGGAGAGTTGAGACCCGTGGAATGGGTACCATGCAATATGACTTCAAAG